>NC_143017.1:94402340-94534840 GCF_055824585.1 Amblyomma mixtum | reverse complement strand
ACCTGCATCTCATGGTTTATTTTCTGTAGCATCTATTTGGCTTGTTCCTGTTCTTTTTTTACACCTTTAACTTAGAGTACACAGTGTAGGTGGCTTTTTAAAAGGGCACGATTTCTTTACCCGTCCGACTATTAGCCGAGTACGGAGGCCATTCCAAACATCAGGTTGGAGTGTTTTGTTCGTGTGTGAAGAATCGGATAGGTTTTGGCACGTGGGAATGAAGATAGGAGAAAGGACCTGCACTGTCCCCCTTTGCTTTGTACTGCAATGGCTGTCAGTGTGACATCAAAACCTTTCCTGGAAGTCGATATCTCCGCAGCACAGGGTTTTGTCCATCGATCAACCTTGACCCGTATTTCGCAGATATCGGTATGAATATGACGCACGGAGCCTCGAATGACGCCCCTCCTTCAGCTAGCTGATCCTGTTACTTTATCATTTTAGCGCGCTTGTAAATTGCATCGCCTGGGAAATATCGACAGGCACGCTTAATATTATCTGCAGATAAAGAAGTCAGCTGCACTCCATGTTTCCCTCCTTTTTTGTGTGTGTTTGAACACAAAAGTGGGGCGTTAAGAAAGATCAGTGGATAAGACGACTCTTTGCAAACTTTATCAGAAACTCGTGACCTTTGCCTTTCGACATGGAAATAAAGCAGTTTGACAAACTGGATGGCGTTTAAAATAAATAGACTTATAGGTAACTCCATTGCGTTCGTATTTTTGTCATTGTCGTTGAAGACTGAATGAGGCTACTGGTGCTGCGCAAGTTCGACCGGCAATGTTTTTTGAGTACTCTTGTTCACAATGGCGTCCCTCATGGCCTGAGTCGCTTTGGGACGTTAAACCCCCATAAACCAAACCAAACCACTCTTGTTCTGAAATTGCTAGCGCCACCTACATACCTCTCGTTTACTTGCTCAATAAACCCAACTTCCAGCACGGAGGTGGCCAGTGGTGATGGTGGCGATAAACTTTAGTCATTAAAAAGCTTTGCGCCCCCCCCCCTCCCCCAACTAGAATGGCTCTTAGTCCACGGCTCCTACGGCCTCAGCTGTTTGCTGCGCCCGCTGAACCAGCTGTCTTTGGTTTTCTAGGCTTGAGTTGCACAGCACGGCCTCCCACTGCTCAGGTTGTGGAGGCGAGATTTTTGGCGCGGCCTGCATGCTTTGGCAAGCCCATGTAGTGTGATACAGTGCGGTGTGCGTAGCAAGCATCTCTGTTCGGGTATAACGTGAGGTGTATGCAGTGTAAGAGGCTAATGTAGTGGGTATGTGTTCGTCTGTGGCTGTCTCCAGGCTACGGCTTTTTCGCGCGTCATCTTCTTGAGTGGCCAGAAAGAAATATTCAGAAAGAGACAGAGAGAGAAAGGAATTTTAATGAAAGGGAAAGGAGGAGAGGTCGGCCGGTGGTAACATGGCCCTGACTTGCTACTCCACGCTGGGGAAAGGGAAGGGGAGGAAAGGGAAAGTGCGAATGAAGATTGATGATGGCAAAATACAGTGAGTTTCATGGGTGATGTCCACACATCCACACTGGCTGGCACTCGCATCGCTGTGAGTAGATGCACGGTAAATTCGTGTCTTGAACACACACACCGACGCATGTCATTAATACACACTGGAGTACCATGAAAACACAAATGTGCACTCTCACGCATGCCAGACCGTAAACCGTGTAAAAGACACTGTAAACTGTGTAGGTAGTGCACAGGCGGTCACAGTCGGGTATCCAGCCATTCAACATGGCCTCCGTTCTCTCTTCCCATCATGCCTGCTAATCTGTAACCATCGTGACATAAAAACTGTTCAGTTGCCTGTAAACAGTCTTCAGTAACTTCCAAACAGCAGCTATTGCATGCATTAAAAATTGCCCTATTTCTCTATTACGTCTGCTCTTCACTCATAAACTTTCTCTAGTGCATTACGTTTGTCTTCGGGAGGATTCCAGTTTGCCAGTCCTTGCACGTTCAGTCATCTGGAAACAGAGAAAATTAAAGGCAGCAATTTACGGGGACACCTAATTCCATTGCATTACGTGCTGGCAATGCGATAGCACTAGAAGCTGTTGATGATTTTACCGGAAGTGACGTCATTTCCCTCCAGTCAATGAAAATTATCTGGTCCGATGACGTCAGTTCCTTCTAGACAATAGGTAATTTTGTGAAGAACGGCACTTTTTTTTTCCCCTATGAGGCTTTTAATGCGACAACTTTAAAAACCTCGCATTTAAAATGTGTATTACATCTTCCGTCACGTGCTTCACGAAGGAAATTGCGCCCGCGGCTTCGGCTGATGATCACTGTTCGCTACGGTTTTTGCTACAGCCTAGCCAACTGAGAACTTACACGTATTCCGTGATTTAAAATGCGGTTCTATAAGTCACCCTGGCTGTGGTTATACGAAGGCCCCCTGCCGACCTGCCGTCTAGTTTTCCTTCAGGATGCCTTGCTGCAACCGTCGCGAACTTGAGAAGAGAGCAGCTTGCGCTGTTTATTTAGTTCGCAAACCTGTATCATCCTTTTCAAGGCCTCCACTGTTTCCCTTGTTACTTTACTCGTCCCTTTTTGCGTTATTTTATTTTGTAGATGTCCCCGCTCTCAGCAGGACATTGGAGACCCCACACAGAACAGTCGCTTGCCTTTTCAATCACGGGTCAAAGAGGATCGCGTCAAAAATTGCTCCTCGCACGCCCACCTTTGACTGCAAGTTTTGAGTTTGGTCATTCAGCACAAATTTCCTGGAAGCATCGTTGCCGTCAAGGCAGCCAGCTTGATTGAAGAAAAACATCGCGATGTGGGTGTCTTTTTGTCGAATCTGGCTAGCTGCAGCGTTAAGTGGCGTCAGCGTCAGCACTCCGCGTCAAAGAAACCCAGCTTACGCAAACAGTGCGAATATTGCAACGCACACACCCGACGGTAAATAGTTTTCTTGCCAGAAAACCCGCTCCCTGGGACCTGCTCGTTTACGCGGAAGCGCATATTGCCTGCTTGCTTCTGTAGCCAGCGCGGCGATGCCCACAAATTGTCCGCTTGCCGTCTGAGTGCCAGCGAGACGGTCTCTGCGGAGAAAAACACTCTCGAGTCGGGCCAGGAACGCCAGGAACATTTTGTGCATCGCGTGCGGGCAGTGAGCGGTTAGAGAGACGCGTCAAAGTGACGTAACTGAGCTATTTTATGCGCTTTGCTCTTGTGGGCGTGAGTGCACCAGACTGAGAGGGAGAAATATGGGGGGAGGGGGGGGGGTTAACTAGATTGAACAGAAGCCAGGAGACAGAAGTAAATTGCACTCGTCGCGTGCAGAGCTAACTGCGTAGAAATGAAAAGAGTTTGTCGCTGGAACAACTAGGACATGATTCTTTTCTAGATTCTAATGCCTTGGCAGAAAACAAAAAGGCGGCGAATATATCTTTCATTTTTGATTACTCATGCATAAAATAAAAGACCTCAAGGTTGTTCTCCACCATCCAGCGTGAACATCTGATAACGACAGATCTACCACAACAGTCGTGAGGATGCTGCCACTATACAGATAGTAGATGAATCCAATAGAGGAGGACTCCCCGCTCCACATACGTTCCGCGGGTGACGCTGCTATGCAGGAAAACTTTGTTAAACCAATATCATCGCAGATGTTATCAGAGCGAACGAAGAAAGTAGAGTAGAAGAAGAGATTTAGTAGACATCACTGCGTGCCTTTGCTCTTGATCTTGTAACCATTCTACCTCGTGGTGGAGCAGCGCAAAGGACGGGACACAAGAAACAAGGAAAGACGTACACAGGCGCTGCCTTGTTTCTTGTGTCCCGTCCTTTGCGCTGCTCCACCACGATGCAACAGCACCAACTAGCCCAGCAACTTGCTCTTCTAAACCATTCTACACTCATACTGTAACGCAGCATGGACCGATAGGGCGAAGAAAGAAAACAACGCAGGCTCTCGGGGGGTCTCTTATTCATTCGTCCTGTCTCATTATGCATTTGTATCAATTGGGCCAGCTAGCCCAGTTATTGCCGCTTTGGGCCCAATTCTGTGCTGCTGTGCTACGACAGGTGCAGAACTGGCCGACACGAAGGATCTCGAATGTATACAGGCAGGAATGAGACAATTCAGCGAACAAAAAGAAACAGGAAGATAGCGCCGAGTACTTTGCCTGCCAGGTCTTTCAGAATGGATCGCTTTGTTACTTCAGCTAACGCCAGAATCATACCCAACAATTTTGGGCGAAAGAATTTTTCATCGGCAAAGAGTCGATCAACGCAACTTTTTTCGCGTATTGCCAGATTTCATATAACAATCACTATATCCACAGGTCTCCCGTCGGTATCTTTGCATATTTTTGCTATTAACGTTTTTGCTGGCGTCAAAAACGTTCCCCATTAGTTTCGATGGGAGACATGGAAAAAAAAAAAGAAAGATTTCGCTACGTATCGGAAGAATGGGCCATTACCTTCAATATTTATTTATCATTACCATACAATATTTCAGTATTCAATATCTTTGTCCAAGAATTCTGGACAAGGAAGACAGCGAAACATATCCGTCGCAGTTTTTTAACCCCAGTTACAAGGCCCTAAACGGCTACCGCGTCGAGATAGACCCAGTTTCTATTATCTTTCCGGCATCTATAGGTAATGGGAGTTTAACGTCCCAAAGCGACTCAGGCTATGAGGGACGCCGTAGTGGAGGGCTCCGGAAATTTCGACCACTTGGGGTTCTTTAACATGCACTGACATCGCACAGTACACGGACCTCTAGAATTTCACCTCCATCGAAATTCGACCGCCGCGGCCAGGATCGAGCCCGCGTCCTACAGGTCAGCAACCGTGCGCGGTAACCACTGAGCCACCGCGGCGAGTACACTCTAAGCAGAAAGGTGTAAAGAGGCAGTAAGCTGACCTCTAGCGAGCGCACTTTTATAAAACGGGGTGCACTATAGGACAGCTTACTGCATTTTTGCCCCCATATCAACGAATTAATATTACGAGTGCAGTCAAAGTACAAACCATCGCTGACTACCTCACGGGCCACAAGTCGATGCTTTTCAAAATCGGTGTGAATCAAGAGCCATAACTTTAAAAATGGTTAAGACTTGCAAACGGAGTACTTAATAAGAGAACATATATCAGCCTGCAAGCAACAATTTAAGCCAAGAGATAAGAAACAGAAAAATCATAGTAGATGCAAGAAAAGCTATCGCTCGAGTATTCGGTCTAACATAGTTAAACCGCTGTCATTTTGCGCGTGAGAAATTTCGGGCTGATTTCGAGCAGCGGCTTATTTCCTGGAAGAGGCTCTACAACCGCAGAGGCACACTCGCTGTCCAGAACAAACGAGGAAGGATGGACGGACAGACCATGACACGAGTGTGTGCGCAGAGACGCTGGCACGGCATTGACTACTACCCGCTCGGTACTCAAATAAAAGACGCTGCTGGTTCTTTACGAACTCTAAACAGAAGGTCAAAGTTCACGTGCGAGGCATGCAGCGTCCTTATCTGATTCGTATTGTTACAGGCCTGAAGATGACGATTGGTGTGAGGCTGCGAAATATAAAGGATAACGACGCCCAACCGCCTGGTGTGTTGGGCCCAGGGGCATCCATCTGGTACCTGTTGCACCCCGTCTTTTGAGGTTCCGATCATGAAACCCAAGCACTTGACAGTTTGGTGCAGGTTTCGGGTATAGATCACCACGAACCCCTGTGAACATCCCTGGAGCCGAAGACTCGCCTGTCTTTCTCCACTGACTGAGACGGTGACCCAAGAAGGCGACGCATGGCAGCCAGGAACTGTCGCGACATTCGCTTGGTGGCACTATAGCGAACCTTTCTGGTCAGCCCTGTAGGGACGCGTATAGCTGGCTCACCTGCGGATGAGGAAGTACAGCCCCTGGGATGCCCCCGTCATACTGGCAAATGCTGTGCTTTCTTTTTTGGCCATGACAACATTGACTTGAAAACCATTATTCCCCTTTTACGAGCTGGGACCCCTTTGTTGAAGGAATTAGTAATTGCATCGTGTCATGACTCAGCTTGCGACTCGCGATGATGCCTGTGGTGGTGTTGGTGGTGGTGAAAACATTTATTTAGAACGGACAGGAGGTGTTTGGATCAGCCCGTAAGGGACCGATCCTTACAAACTCTAGGTGGAGGTCCCTAGTTTGGGACCCCAGTGGCGGTAGCCGCCGCCCGGGCGCGCCCGACTAAGGCTTGTTGGGCCTGTAAGTCGTGGCAGCAGAGCAGGGTCGCCTCCCAGTCCTCCCTGTGGCGGCAGCAGTAGCGGCAACTTCAATAGGTCGCTTGACCCCACGATGACCCCACCAAAAAAAGGATGACTGGCTGGGAAGTAGCCTGCTGAGTTCTTCCCACGCTCGGCTCGGTGCGAACGACCTTCCCTTTGGTTCCCCACGAGAAGCGACCGACGATGGGCAGACGACAGGGGAAGAAGGGATTAACCGCGTCTGAGAGGAGCCGGCTCGGATCGGAGAGAGCCAGCCGCAGCGGCGGCCCGCGGCGCCACCGCGCCTCACCTGTGTTTGTTCGAAAGACACGTATGTTGCACCACAGTGCGAAAAAGCTGCGGACTTGCGTTTCCTCCTCGCCAGTTCCCCCACGTGGACTCTGCAACGAGTGCCTCCGCTTGCTGTGCTGGGCCTAACTGTGCCGTCGTGTTGAATTGGCCACCGCCTGGTGGAGGGGCGGAGCCTTAGGGTATTTAACCAGCGCCCTAAGTGAGAAAGAACGCTCTGGTCCTTGGCGACAAGGCTCATCCAGTCGGTCGACGCTATGAACTTTTAATTCTTGTCTGTTTGCTCTTTTGTACGGTATGTAATTAAGTTTCCTAAAAGTGCAATTAAACTCGCTTGTTTTTCGTTTCCCAAACTCCGAAGCTTCAGACTTACCTCAGCCCGACGACTCAACACGCTACCAAATGAAGCCCGGGTTCGAGCTTTCTTGTGCGCCACAACAACTGGTGGCAGCGGTGCGATGCTGCTACCACGACTCGTAACAATCGGTAACGCTGCGCTAAAACGAAGCGCGCCGAAGAAACCTTCTCACAGTGCGCGCAGACATCGTATAAGGCATGCACGACGTACACTAAAGATGTCTTACGGCTGTGGAACGTGGTCGATCCCAGGATGTCTGAAGAGGACAAGTTTGTCATCTTCTGAAGGGTGTCGCCAAATACTTCTGCAGTTTTTTTACCAGAAAAGAAGATTTTGATGCTACCATTGACATCTTCATGTATTGCTGCACCTTTAAAACACAGATTTTTCGCATCAAATCGTATGAGCGCCTGTGAATTTTTAACGCGACAGTGTCAAGGAGCTCTTGTCGCCGAAAAGCCGGCGTCGTCATCGACGTCTGTTTTCGGCGTCCGCGTCGTTGACAGTGAGCGAAAAATCTTGTGACGCCATCACAAGCTGCCCGCCCTATTGTGAGAAAACTGCCCACTGTGGCAGGTGGCAGTTAAATTAATGATTAGTCGCGAGACGTTGTTCACCTGCATTGCACAAACCCCATCCGTGGCAGCACCTGCCATCGGAGAGCACTGGACCATCGCTTAACCGCTGCACCACTGCGCAAGCAGTGATGTAAGGAGTATTAGCGATATATGAATGTTAAGTAGAAAATCAACAATTTTGCATCATCATCATCAGCAGCAGCAGCAGCCTGACTAGCCCCCTGCAGAGCAGAGACCTCTCCCGTGCTTCTCCAATTAACCCTCTCCTTTACCAGCTGCGTCCAACCTATCCCGGCAAACTTCTTAGTATCATCCGCCCACCTATCTTTCTGTCGCCCCCTGCTACGCTTGCCTTCTCTTGGAATCCACTCCGTTATCGTTAAGGACCAGCGGTTCTCCTGCCTTCGCATTACATCCCCTGCCCAAGCGCATGTCTTCCTCTGTATTTCGACTGGAATGTTATTAACACGGGTTTGTTCCCTCACCCACTGCGCCCGCTTCCGGTCTCTTAACGTTACGCCTACCATTTTTCTTTCCTTAGCTCGCTGCGTTGTCCTTGACTTAAGCAGAAGCCTTTTCGTTAGCCTTCACGTTTCTGCCTCATAGGTGAGTACCGGTAAGATGCCGCTGTTGTATACTTTTCTCTTGAGGAATAGGTAAACTGCTATTAATGATCTGGGAGAACCTGCCGCACGCCCTCTATTCAATTCTTCTTCTTTTTATTTATTTCCATCTCATGATCCGGATCAGCTGCCACTACCTGCCCTAAGTAGACGTAGTCTCTTACTACTTCCAGCATCTCGCTACCCATTGTGAACTGCAGTGTCCTTGCGTGACTTTTGAACATTACTTAGGGTTTCTGCATGTTAATTTTTACACCCACCGTTCTGCTCTACCTGTCTAACTCATTGATCATGCTTTGCAGCTCATCGCCTGAGTGACCTAGGAAGCAATGTCATCAGCGAATCGCAGATCACTTAGGTATTCTCCATTAACTGTTATCCTCAACTGTTCCCTATGAAGACCTGGGAACACCTCCTGTAAACCGGTGGTGAATAGCATTGGCGAGATAATGTCTCCCTACCTGACACCCTTCCTTATTCGAATTGTATTGCTTACTTTATGGGGAACTATGATAGTGCAGTCGTTATAGATGTCTTTTAGTATGTTCACATAAGCCTCTTCTACACTCTGATTCTGCAATACCTGCATGACTGCTGGGGTTTTCACTGAGTCAAATGCTTTCTCGTAATCAGTGAAGGCTATTATAGGGCTTGGTTATATTCTGTTCATTTCTGTATTCCTATATATGGGCGTTAACCCATTAGCGCCATCGCTTCATACCCTTAAGGCGGAGCTTATGGCCCCTCCATTTCTTTTTTAAACCATCTACCGGCTCTCAGCAGCAGAATAACTGAAAAGATTCTCGCGCTTCACATTAAGGTTATTACAATATCTTTAAGAAGAATCACAGGAATTATTTGGTCGTAAACACTGTAGATCGATGAAACTCAGAATGAGGTCCCAGAGCACAAAGGCTCTCCGAGACGTCTTATCAGCAATTCAAACATTGCAATGCAAACAACAAAACAACAAAAGTTCATGTTGAAAATGCGGAAAAAAACAGTATGATCAGAAATAAAGAAAAACAAGATCAGACCAGTATGCGTTATACACTGTGAGCAATAAACCAAATTAGGGCATAAAAAGTGAAATTGGTTCACACATACCCATAGATGACAGATGTTTGATGTTGGTGGGAAGCTGATAGTACTAGATTGTTTGCCGTAATTGGTTCATGTTTTTTGGAGCAGATGAATGTTACTGGCGGCGAATGTTGTTGAATTGCGTTGAACTGATTTACGTGTTTTATCCTATTTGTATTTTTTTTAAATGTGATTCAAATATTACAGAGTTGAAGCAGAGAGCATAGAGAACGGTCACAGAGAAAGAACCGTTGAACCTATGACGAAGGGAACCGATGGGAACGCCCAGACTTGAGAAATTAGTCTTGATCAACATTAAAAAACCTAACTTTAGCTCAACTGTGAAGAAAAGACGCTTTCAGCTAACTGGGTCTCTATGAATGACTGCAGTCAGGGCAGGGTTTGCCAGAAAGTGGGCGCCGTCGAGCTCCTGCCACCACGTTGTCCCACCGTCGCCGGTGCTGCTCGTTCAGCTGCCGCCGTCAATGAGCCCTTGGCGCGGCCCCCTCCGGTGCCATGCCGTCGCCGATGGTGACACGCTGCCACGGCATGCACGTCCGGTTTTCGCGCGAACGGGGGTCGCAGGCCGCGCTTCGCTCGGCTCCGGAAACTTATATTTGGAAGCTTGCCTGTGCCCTCCTGCTTCTCCACGCTGGGGGCTCTGGCGGGGTGGCAGAGGCGAACGAACGTTATATGTCAACGATCGCACGATATCGTGCCACTGCGCGCTCTCGCATCGTCTCAGGGGTTAGGAGAGACGGAGACCGCGGGTGTGTGTGTGGGGGGAGGGGGCGTGTGTGTGTGTGTGCGCGTGCGTGCGTGCGTGAGTGAGTGAGTGAGTGAGTGAGTGAGTGAGTGAGTGAGTGAGTGAGTGAGTGCGTGAGTGCGTGAGTGAGTGAGTGAGTGAGTGAGTGAGTGAGTGAGTGAGTGAGTGAGTGAGTGCGTGCGTGAGTGAGTGAGTGAGTGAGTGAGTGAGTGAGTGAGTGAGTGAGTGCGTGCGTGAGTGAGTGAGTGAGTGAGTGAGTGAGTGAGTGAGTGAGTGAGTGAGTGAGTGAGTGCGTGCGTGAGTGAGTGAGTGAGTGAGTGAGTGAGTGAGTGAGTGCGTGAGTGAGTGAGTGAGTGCGTGAGTGAGTGAGTGAGTGAGTGAGTGAGTGAGTGAGTGAGTGAGTGAGTGAGTGCGTGCGTGCGTGCGTGCGTGAGTGAGTGAGTGCGTGAGTGAGTGAGTGCGTGCGTGAGTGAGTGAGTGAGTGAGTGAGTGAGTGCGTGCGTGCGTGAGTGAGTGAGTGAGTGAGTGCGTGAGTGAGTGAGTGAGTGAGTGAGTGAGTGAGTGAGTGAGTGAGTGAGTGCGTGAGTGAGTGAGTGAGTGAGTGAGTGAGTGAGTGAGTGAGTGCGTGCGTGCGTGAGTGAGTCAGTCAGTGTGTGTGTGTGTGTGTGTGTGTGTGTGTGTGTGTGTGTGTGTGTGTGTGTGTGTGTGTGTGTGTGTGTGTGTGTGTGTGTGTGTGTGTGCGTGCGTGCGTGCGTGCGTGCGTGCGCGCGCGCGCGCGACACTTTTCTTTGAGCAAACAAAAACAAAACAGAACACTTAGAAGGCGAAGAGCCTTTATCAGTACAGGTGCCCTGCCATTTTTTCCGTTCACGTTATCCCCGGTTTATATTAAAATGAATCAGCTTGCCCCTGGTGGTTGCAAGCTTGAACTAGCTTGTTGAGACCCATTTGATCGGAGAGATTAGTAAAAGTGAGACACCATAGATGTCGGTATTATTAATGGATCACTGCTGCGACCAGGCTTTCAATAGAAACAAACATTTTCCGTTCGCTTTGCTGTCGTCTTTGAGAGTAGGCTAATGTGCAACGAAATAAAAGGTGCCAGTGACAACTGAAATCTGTGTTCATGAAATGACAAGTGCTTGAGATATCGCAGTCGTCCGTTCTCTTCATCGTACAAAACCCCTACCCCCTGTTTTCGCTCCAAAAAAAAAGAAAACAACAAAAATCTGCCTTGTGTCGCGTTTTCCTATTGCGCGCTGGCTACTCTGGGCCTGGTTGTATGTCCCAAGAACTATACAAGAGATCACCGCACAAGTAATCTCTTAACAGCTGGACAGTCTCCCGACTGTGAGCAGTGCAAAGTTTCTCGGGTCCCAGATTCTGAGCTCTGGGCATGAGCCCCGATCAAGTGTTGTATATTCGTAGACGGGAAAAAAAAAAGAGTCCCACTACTCCAAAATTGCGATGCGTAACAAAGAACGGTTGTAGGGATTACAGATACACGCGAGAGTACTCTTACAATTCCTCACGGCTACTTCATCAGTATACGAGCGGTGTAGTAAGCCCAGTTACAACAGTATTTGAAAGCCCTTTCGGCGTTTATTGCGGTACCGTGTAGAAAAACAAGGATTCTAGTCGAAGTTAAACAACGAATTTTTGAGTGCTCGAGTTTCACTGCGAGCTTTGAAGCACAACTTATTAAGAAGCACCGGATTAATCTTCGTCACCTGGATCTAATTTATCTGCACCGTAATCAAGGTGCTTAGGCGACTATCTATCCACTTTCATCGGAATCTGGTTATCCCGGGAGAATATCGAAACCGTGAACTCTTAATAGAGTGCACCAAGCACTATATAACTGAAAGAAAACACGAGAGACGAGGTATGGATGGAAATTATTGAGACGTTCCTGCAGGTGACGGTATAGAAGGTGCGTTTCATTTTCGATGCATTCAAGCATGGGCGCAAATAAAGTCCCCCAAACTACTTTGATGTTCACTTGCAGCTTAAGTTCCTAATCTAAAGAAGTCTGTTGCGCGTCTTACGCTTGCATTGACAACTAAGTGGCACAGCGATGGTTATGTGCACACTTATAACATGGTGCGCTACAGCCTGAGCGCAGCCCTCTCGAAGATTTCTTCCTACGTTCAGCACAGCTTTTTTGTGAAAGACACGAAGCACGCCTATGGCAACGCTCCAAAGATAAGTTACTTTTTAAACCTTTCTGTGCTTTCGTTTGCATGACGATGTTTAAGCCGACATGCACTTACGACAAGAAAAAAAAAACACTGTTAGATACCGAACGTTTATTTGCGCCACCGCCACGACCACCACCGCCACGATCACCACCGCCATACACTAGAACTTCAGTCGCTGCGGATATAGCAAGTGTATGCGGTCACTCTCGAAACTCGAATATGCCTATGCGGGAGTAAAAAATGAGTAAACTATTCTCTAACACACACTCTTCTATAAAAGGGATGTGTTAGAGAACGATTTCCTCTTCTTTTACTCCTTTTTGTTAACAATGCACTGACATGTCAGTTTCGACGCGGTTATGCGCGAAGTGATACAAAGGGACATTTTTTTTTTCAATTACTGGAATAAAAGACAAAGACTGAAGTTGGCGCTGCGACCGATGTCACTGCGCACCTTTGTTTGGCAGGTCTCACTCGTGGCACGTCGCTTATAGCACAGAAGTCTAAGTTAAACTTGCTGTCTACAGTTCATTACAACGAGAACACAAACAGCGTAGGGCTTTTAGCAGTGAAAACAACACTACTTCTGTCGAAGTGCTGACGCACCGCCCACGAGTGACTTACTGCCGTTTGCATCCTGTTTGGATTCCTTAACTGCGCCAAGCACTCTTCAGCCACGCCATGCTGAACACAGGCGATTTGCAAGCCAGGATAAGAACACCGTTAGTGTCCTGCCCTGACTGCGCTGAAAGCAGCGCGCATTTTCGTTTTGCGCGAATTTACTTGTTCCCGCACCGTTCGTGGCGCACTCTTTTCCAGGAATGACAAATCGGAATACCAGCCACGCTTTCCAGCTCTCGAGGTCACACGTCGGGCATTCTTTCACGCACACCAGTGAGCCCCAAGGCAGGTGCTGGTGGAGCTTGCGATGGATGGTGATTCAGCGAGCTGTGTAAACGAAAACAAAGCCGTCTCGTGCCACCGCATTCCATAGGACTACCGCTAAGCGAGACAAATATGCGAGGTATTTATTACAGGAACACGTGTTTGTCGGGAAACGGCGCCGTACTGTAAGCAATTTTAAAAGAGAACGGGTCTCTATAACGGCAAGCCAGCCCGCTCCCGGCATCACGCGCGTTAAACTTCAAAACCAAACCAGACGCCGACTGTTTATATGCGCCTCTTCGGGAGTAGAGAAAGAGGGGGGGGGGGGGGGGGGGGGGACGTGCCCTCATACAGTTTACGCGGAGAAAAACAGACCCGATGGAAAGCGCTCCACGTGGCGATGGAAAACAAAGCGCACGTGTGTTTTGGCTCGTTGAAGCACCGCTGGCCCCAACCTAGGCTAGGTCCACACCATTGGTCGTAACTGGACCAAGTTTTAAAATAGGTGACGTCAGCTTGAAGTCTGGAGAGCAAAAGCAGGGGTACTGCAGTGACCATGGGAGCAATGCATCAAGTAGTACTAGGAAGGGAGGAATATAAAAAGATAACTTGAAAGAACAGCTTGCGAGCATGAAAATGGTTTTGTGATCAACCGATCATTCAGTTTATTCGAGTTCAAAAGATCTGAGGGCGCTGAAGAAAGCCCTGAAAGAGGCTTCAAGAGCGGCCGGCGCTGCACGCATAAATTGGCAATGTTGCATATCTTTGTTGCGTTGAACATCGTGAAAAGTACAGCAGCAGCAATGTCAGTAAACTTTGGATTTTCAAATTAAATACAACCACAGTCAACGTTATTTAAACACGCAATATGTCCAGGTACGTGCTTCAATAGAAACTAAAAGCTATACCACTACATTAAACACATAATTCGCAAGTGTTTTTCCTAAAAACCAATGAAACCTATTTGCGTACAGTGCACATGCGTTCTCGCGTGTTTCGTTTGATGCCCCTGTAATAGGAAAATTAAGTTTCCGCACCTAATTTATATCACCCTAGTAACGTTGTTTCGTACAACTCTGGAAGGGGTGGCGTTAGCTACCGCACAGATAAATTGGGTATGCTCGTATCACAAAACATTATTAATACTTCGAAGATCTTTTCCTGACGCACAGGTTCAAACTTTGATATTAGAGAATGACGTAGTACCCCATAATAAAGCAGCAATAACAGGCGATGGAGCAACACAGTGAACCGCATTACAACCGCTTGGCACACTTCGGCAATAAATAGTGCAGTCTGCACGAAACATCGGCATCTATTGACAACTTGTCCTCCATTACTTCAACTTGTTCCTTCCATCCGTATAGATGTCCGTCTCGTCCCACCGTCACCAAAAATAGGCATAGCCTAACTCTGTGTGTGAATCAGCTTTTCTAGCCATCAGCTCCACGCTTTTTACGCATGCGCCTAAAGGATCACATGCTTCGACTGTCCCATTTAGAGCGATGTTAAATGCAGCACCACAAACCGCTAGCAAGTGGAACATTGCAGTAGTTGCCACATGGCAAGTAAGTGGCACATTGTTGTAAAATTAATTGCAACAGGGTGGTTTTCCGGTGTTGTCAGCGACGGCTGGCGTGGGTGGGGAATGACGTCACAAGGCCGTGACTTCAGAACATCCTGTCGTGTAGCGGAGGCCATTTGTCACAAAGATCCGCTATAACGTCAGTGCCATTGTCCGAAAGTGCGAATGCTTTTTGCGGCAGAGCTACTTCTTTCCCTACTAAACCCCGTTAAAGAAACATGGATTTGTTGTTGCTGGTGCGGCTTTGGACCCATTTTCCCGATAATGGACGCAAGTACCGCTTCTACAACATCTCACATCATTCTGCCATCATTTGGAGCGATATGCGTTTAGGTTGTGTTTGCTAGGACCCGTGGTCTTGAGGGAGCCTTATGAGAAACGATTGTCACGTGACCCAAAAGACCTGCGTGTTCCTGCGTTCCTTCACGAGGCGCAGCGCCTACCTTTCTCGTTGCTATTAGTGCAACATGCCGCATTGCTTCTGAATACGTCTGCTACTCACTCAAGTCAGTCATTCTGCAGGCTGCAAAGTGTCATATCGGCACACCGGTTCCCGCCTTTGGTCGACCTTACTCTTTATACTCAATGAGAAGCCAAATTGTGCTTTAGCCAATAACAGGCATGATTACTAGGCGGCAGACAGTTTAGGGCCAAATATTTAGGTGAATCCCCCGGGGTAGAGAGTATTTGGCAGTCAATTTATCTGTGAATGCGCATCGTACCCAACAATTCTGAACAGAAACATTTTTGAGTGGGAAACCGTTTACGAACACAGTTTTTTTCATATGATGTAAGATTTCACTATAACAATCTATATGCCCGCAGATGCCTCGATGGCAGTCTTGCATTTTTTTTGCCATTAACGTTTTTGCTACCGTCAAAAGCGATCTTCATTGGTTTTCTATGGCGTTTTGACCGTTCGATGCGATCGATGGGAACGCTCTAAAAGTAAGATTTTGATAGATATCAGAAGAATGGACCATTACCTTCAATATTTCCTTAACAGTATCGTGCACTTTTTCAGTTTTCAAAATTTTTTTTCTAGTATGTAGGACACGAAGATTCATACTTATTTTAAGGCGTCGTCTCCGTGATTACCCCTGCAGGCTTAGCCCATGCTCGGTGTCAATGTCCGTTACGAGTTCATCTCTTAGTAATTTATTGCAACGCGCGCAGCTCGCCCTCCTTTAAGACCCGCCGCCGCATTCGCAAGCTCGAGGCAGCTTCTATAATATGAAAACTACATAAATCGTCAAAAATCTCGGCATGTGGAATGCGTGACGATCCGCGCTATTTTTAACCCGCTGCCACAGTTTTCTTTCCGTACGAGCGCGGCCAGCGGCGCCTTTAGCGTTCCAGGCCAACCCCGAGCATTGCATTTCAGTGGCGCAAGCGTCCTGCAAACGGCTTATCTCTGACCTCACTGCCGGATCTGCGAGTTATGAACTGCCGCGGCCTCTGCACACGGAACGAGCCAAGCGTCATTGACTGCCATTGACACATAGGTGAGTAAACACTAGAAAATAAATAGTAAACGATAGCAGGAAGGGTAAGGTCCTCGGCCCCGTGCATTACGCGGTTGATAGCGGGTATGCATACAGAAACCGAACACGAAAAAGCAGGGTGTTCATATCGCCGAGCTTCCGCGAGGGACAAGCAAATTGCGGTCACTACCACTGCGGAGGAGCCAGCGAGTTATCCTGCGCCAGGTACTGTAAACCGGCCTGTTATCCTATAACCGAAGTAAATAATAGCTCGAGGAAAGCGCGTTTGAGTCCCGCCGCGGTGGCTCAGTGGTTACGGCGCTCGGCTACTAGCCCGAAAGACGAGGGTTCGATCCCGGCCGCGGCGGCCGAATTTCGATGGAGGCGAAATTCTAGAGGCCCGTGTGCTGTGCGATGTCAGTGCACGTTAAAGAACCCCACGTGGTCGAAATTTCCGGAGCCCTCCACTACGGCGTCCCTCATAGCCTGAGTCGCTTTGGGGCGTAAAACCCCAATAAAACAATAAAACAAACAAAGCGCGTTTGCTCGGATGTTACAACCACGTTAACCCCTAGAAGCGCTGCATCTAAATTTGTCTAAGAGATCTGGGTGTTGTTAAGTACTCGTATACAAGGTCCAATGTAAAAAAAAATTCAGCCGCATCAAAAAAAGTGTACAGACATCTGAAAAATCTTGGCCGATACAATCTTAAGCCAGGCATGCAAAACAAAGGTGGCGCATTGTTTTTAAGGGGAACACGTTCACCTTTTTCAGTAGATGGCACTGGTGTGTTTTAATTTGCTTGCTTTGCAAGTATTTGCTTGTTAGTTTGCACAGCGGCATCTTATGATAGGATTGCATCAAAAGCCATTTAATTGGGACCAGAGTGAGTCATCTGAGAGGGGGGAGGAGGATTTTTTCTCTATAGTCCTGGCATGCAGTCCTTACATAATTCTGACATTTTTGAACTTTTTCCCAACAGGATAATAATAAGCGCCTGAAGGGCTCAAAGAAAGAACAGTGCGCAGACCGAGAGCGTTGTGGCTGGGATTGACCTCGACTGTCTTGGTTCCTTTCTAATCAAGTTTCTTTACATGCATCTCCCTTTTATGCGTAGCATATTGCAATCACTCAGTTCAGCCCTTGGGCGCGGCCGGGCAGCCACCAAAGAACTTCAAAAAAAGAAAAAAAAAACAAAAAGAAAAAAGAGAAAAGAAAGAAGAGAAAAGAGAAGAAAAAAAAAGGACGGCTGAGCATGGTGGCGGTTGCCACCGCCCCATTTCAAAGGGGGCGCTCCTATCCATCCATCCATCCATCCATCCATACGTCACGGAGGAAAAGCTGCTGAGAAAATCGAGTGCCGCCAAGCAATACCTCGCGCAAAAAGACCGCGCAATATGCAACGCATTCTTGGCTTAACCAAGCTAGGCCTGGGCATATTTTTTACTTCGCCCCTAAACTCTTGTAGCATAAAACTTACTTTGATCATCATGAATCAGCTTATCGGAGCTGGCCCACTGCACTCTCGCTGTAGTGATCACGTGATACAGGTGCACAATAGATGATTCTGAGCTCGTCTCTCAACCGGGGGAACTCGATCTACACGCTCCAAGCATTCTTGAAACATGGAATTATTGTTCTGTGCCGCCTATTTCCCCATTAAATCGGATTAAACGTCCCGGCTCCCGCAATTTTTCTTTTTGCTGACCTCCGAGAGTAGGCGGAGTGAATCAACGCGCGGAGTGCCTTTCAGCAAGTCGAGTGGCGGCGGCGCTTTCGCTTTTATTTTGTCTTTGTTTTTAGGTTCCCGTGAATAAATGGCTTCAGTCACAGACAACATAGCCGTAAATTAGACCCAGGGAAATAAATATACACGTGGGTCCTTTGCTTTCGCAGATGACCCCGTGTATTACTACGGATCACTCCGCCGATGGCAGAGCGGCAAGCCGCCACGCGACTGGGTGAAGTGAAAGGCACTCCACGCGTTGGTTGACTCCTCCTCTTTTCGGAGGTCAGTTCAAAAAAAAAAAAAAAAGGCGAGAGCCGGGACGTTCAGTCCGATTAATTAGAGAAATATGCCACACAGAACAATAATTCGGAGTTTCTAAGAATGCTTGAAGGGTGTAAATAGAGTTACCGCGGTAAAGAGACTAGCTGAGAATCATCTTTAGTGCACCTTTAAGTGTGGAGCGGCACATTCACGCCAGCAGCTGGTCAGGATCGAATAGCACTAGCAGCACATTATTAAAAATCATGCTGAATATGAACTTCTCACAAATGAATAAGAACAGCTGACCCATGCACATCTCTGCAGTCATGGTCTTTTGCTGCTTACCGATCATATCAGTATAGAATACTATTGAGAGCACTTACAGTATAGGAGCAATGACGCTTTAATGAGTGTCTATAAACTCATGCAAGCAAGACAGCTCCACGTGCTGTACTTCTGCGCATGCTTTCTCGCCAGTTTTGCAACACTCTATAAGCAGCTCACGATCATGAAACATATTGTCGTGAGAAGTTTTGGAATACCAAAATAACCATAGACAGCGCGAGAGTGGTACATCAGGGTTACTAATAGTAATATACATCCGTCATCTTTAGGGTAAACGTCTACATGGCTTACATCGGGATGCGGTTGCCGCCATTTTCTGTCCACTGAACACCAAAACGTACGTATAAACGTTTCTGTATTCACTAAACCAAGTGCCTTCTTATATTTTTCAACTTACATGGCGTATCGATCGAATGTGCATACCCAACAATTCCGGACAAAAGCATTTTTGAACGGGAAACCCTTGATGAACGCAATTTTTTTCATAAAGATTTCACTATAACGATGAACATATCTGCAGATAACCCAGACAGTCTAGCATCTTTTTTTTTTATTAACGTTTTTGCAATCGTCAAAAGCGTTCCCCATTGGTTTTCCATGGCAGTCTTAAGCGTTCGATGCGGTTGATGGAAATACTTTAAACAAAAGATTTTGGTAAATACCAAAATAATCAACCATTACCTTCAATATTTCGATAGGAGTATCTTAAATTTTTCCAATTTTCACATTTTTTGTACCAGAATGTTGGACACGACAGTCGGCGTGTGTCATGTGATAGAATTTTAAATCTAACCAAGTGCAAGAAGGTAGAGTAATTTGAATGCATTCTAAGGTTTTGCACCCGTGACACGTATCTCATTCGTGATATCCGCGGCAGATAAGAAAGCCGCGGCACACATTGTCTGATAAGGCGCTCAATGCATCTACGTCAAGAGAAAGGAAGCACGAGATCAGAGCTAAGTTGCTTGTGGAACGCAGCCTGCCGATAAAGAACTCCGTCCCACCAGACACAACCACTAATGAGGAAAGTATACACAATGTACCGAGGCCCCAGAAAGCGAATAGCGGAAATATGTGCCCACTTCTTCTATGCCGGTTGCGTTTCAGCCATCATCAAGCCTGCTACGTTCGAGCAATAGGAGTCAAAATAACGTATTGAGTACCAGCGGCCTTTGATCATACTGCTACGTGGAGTATGCTACAAGGAGCTGTGCTGCGCCGCTAGGTGGAACTCAATGACCTCACGCACCTGATGCTAGAAAAATACTCGTGCGCACACACCTTCAGCGTCGTCTTCTTGGTTGGTTGGTTGGCCTCAAACAAAATGGCACATACCCACTAAGGGGAGGGGGAGGGGGGGGGGGGGGGGGGGGGCAAACACAGGCGGTGAACTGCTGGAAAGAGGAGTGCATATAGAGGAGGAAAAGGAGTAGTAATAGGGTATGGGCTGACAGATTAGACGACGCAACGACAGGGGACCTGTTAGCTGGGAGTTCGAAGACGGGACGGTGGCTTTTTGTGCAAATTCGAATGCAACGCATGTAATGGTTCAATTTTTCACTGACTGAAAGAGAGAAAAAATACAATAATAAAATAAGGTGAAAAGCCCAGATATCCACTTCGTCGTTGTCTGGTAAAAATAATATAATTATACGAAATTTCCCTCCATCCATTCGCATTTGTCGAAACCTCGGATATTGGCTAACTGCTACGCCACTTGCAGCGTTGAGACTAACTAGCTCGTGCCCGCTCGAAACACAAATATTGTGTAGAAACACGATTTGTATAGCGCGTCACAAATAGGTTACTTCCTAGCCCATGGACGGCATTCCTGTCCTCTAACCTCATTGGAACATGGAGCATCAGAACGCGGAATTAGAAAAAGAGATAAACCCACGATGACGAATTATGTAGTGTGTAGTAAGTCTGAAGGGACAAGCATATTTTAGTAGAATGAGCATCCATTCAGGCATTCAAACCGGCATGATCAGCACCAAGCAAGCCTTCGGATACAGATATAATCAAGATAACGTGAACGTATCCGCAGTAGTAGACTAACAAAAACGGCCGGAGGACTGGTGACGGAAAAGCACGGAAGTGACGTAAAGGGGTAATTGCAGAAATAAAATTCGGTAGAGCTAGGCTGCTATTCGGCGTATTTAATTCAAAGGAGGGTGAGCTCCAAGAGACTTACAGCTAAATTTAAATGAAAATTCAAAAATTTGGTAAACTTGATGTTGGCGTCTTGCCAGCCATCCACCAATGCTCCAAGAAATGGTAGCTAGTGATGCCCAGATGTCAGGCTTTGACTGGCGGTTTCGTAACCGGCAGAACTAAAGAAGGAGAAGAGGAAAGGGAGGGAGGTTAACCGGAAGAATAATCGGTTTGCTGCCCTACACAGGGGGAAAGGGGTGAGGGGATAAAAAACATGAAGGAGAAAACAGAGTGGCAGAAAACTGAAGTCAGTATGAAAAGTCTCATTCAAATCCACGCCCTGTTGTACCGTGCGCTCTTTGTCATAATCACCGCGTGTTCACAGCATCGTCTGATTCCGACCGACAGGAACTGAAATTGTGCGTACGATAATGCTCGCATTCGGTACGACACCTCGGTTTCAGCATAGCTAGCAGTTTTCCTCGACAAGCCGTCTGCTCTGCGAGTTCCTGTCTTCTGCGTCATTCTCTAGTGGCGCTACCGAGCGAGCTTTCGCGCCTGTATCGCATCTGTTTGTAAAGAATGCCGTTTCTGTTTCACCGTTGCCCCTGACGTCAACTGGCCTCCGCTTCTGGCACGCCTCCCGTCTTTGAGGTCGATATCGAATCTAATCACCAGATACATAACCCCATTGTTCTCGGGGTATCGCCGCTCTGCTCCGTGCGCATAGGATTGCAGGTCTCCGGCAGAACGAGGAACAAAGAGGAAAGGTGATAGGGGGTGCTTATTACTAGGCCTAGTTGCCTGGTAACCAGCAGGCAGAAACAGTTTCCGTTTTGCCCCTCTGTCGTTGCAGTCTTCAATATGCTTTTGATGATGATGACTACCTACTCCTTGCAAAAGTCAGTAACCAGGGCAACCATGCTTACTAGTTAATTTCATAACATTTCCATGTACATTTACAGTTCTTGTTAAATTTTAAACGAAAGGTGCTCTGCCAGCTGATTCGTAAAAGACTGAGAACAACGCCAGAATTCGTTCTTGGGCTAGTTGGTGTTCGGGTGTTTTGAAGGGTGCAGGTGAAAGCTGTAGCAGGAGAGCAGATTTGTCCCCTCTATTGTTCTTCGCTTTTTTCCTCTTGTTTTTCAACATGCCATCCAGATTTCAAACAAACAAGCTTCTGCGATCAAGTTCAGCAAATGCTGTCACATATGCTGATGTCCTCAAAATGCAAATTTTAGATACAAGGTATAGAATATAAGATTTACACATGAAACTATAGCGGAAGTCTAAAATCAGCAGTCCTATGCAAACAATCAATTGAATGACCTTGAAGGTGATTTTCGAGTATTTTTCAAGGTCAGAATCAAATAAATCGCCGCTTAGGCAAGAAGTGCTGAGACTTCTCTTTCCTGATTGGAACAACAACTTGACATGCCTGCTTATCCTGGCCTTCACCTTGATTGTTTCTAAAAACATTACAGGAGGCCACAATATTCTATTAAAGATGGCACAGTTTTTCTGGCACTTCTAACTGCAAAGTGTCTGCCTTTGGTCCTTGGTTCTTACCACTTTGACTTATTCTTCTAATCCCATTCTCTGAGGGGTTTCTCACACTATAATCAGCTCATCATGCAGAATGGCATGAAGGCGGCAATACCCACACATGTACTGCTCCTGTTCGATAAAGATCTTGGCCTAGCTGCCTTTGCACTGATGTTGCGGTTACCCGCCCTCACTTATAATCGCTCTTGAGTTGGTCATTGTCCGGCCACAGATAATGACAAGATGCGTTATGAAATCTCACTTATATCATCTCGCCCTCGACAGCAAATAATACAATGGGTCAGTTAAGCATCTGTGCTTAAGTCAGCTGCCGGATCAAGGGCCACCAGGTTGGTATGAATCAGTTTAGCGCTTACATGCCCAAATGTGCATCTACAGCAATTGAGAGGATGAGTATCGTGTTGTCTAAGCGAGCGCTGCTCTTGTGTCAACCTCACGTTACTCAGTAATCTTGCTCAGTTTGACGCCCACCAAATCAATACCAGAGCATCTTGGTGACACATCAAGCAATTCTCATTGGTGCCGAGCTGGGGACCTGTCCTGTTCAGGTGTCCCTCTGAAATTTACAAATTTGTTTTAGTGTGCGTCTGTGTGCGTTTGCGTGCGCGTCCGTGCGTGCGTGTGCGTGCGGACGTGTGTGTGTGTGTGCGCACGCGCTCGCACGCAATAAACAACAACGCTTAGTTAGTGTTTATTACACTGCTGTAAGCGTTGCATGTGACTCTGAGGATTAGAATTCTCTAAAGGCGTCAGATTCCAAGGCAACCGTGTACGTTTACATAATTACAGTATAATGAGTGGCTGAGCCATGAACTGGCACTGAACGGTCGGAAATGAACAAAAAGAAGAATAAAAGTTAAGTGTAACGCACCGCAGTGTACCTAATTAGACATCATACAGCTTTTGGGAAAAGTTTCAGATTCATGTTGAGCGGCTCGCTACGCATCGGCAACGTTAAAATCTCCCGAAGGTGAAAGGCACGCTCATTCTCATCTCATTCTCAAATGCTACTAGAGCCCCACTAGACGGCTTGGAAAACTTTGGCACCCTTTACCTTTTCACAAAGGCTGACATTTTGTGTCAGCCTTTTGTGTCAGTCAAGTGTGATTGTGGGTTCTGAAAACTAACAAACAAGACAGCAAGAACTTTGCCAGAGAAAGCTGAGACCATGAGGCAAACCTAACATGTGTTAACCCTCGCGCACGCAATCATCGTGTACGCATTTCGCAAGGAATAATCGGCACCACAAAGCGTTAGAGTGCACCTGCCAAAATATCAGGAAACGTGCGATCGCAGAAGCGGAGATAAAGGCAAGTGTGTTTGACCAGGCATGTCATATGATGAATACGAAACAATGAGCCCAACAATGAGTCCAGCATTGTGTAATTGCTGCACTTGTCGTAGTGTATTTCCTGGATGATGTCACAAGCGAGGAAATGCCTACGTTCCAAGTTTTGTACATCCCCCATGGTGGGGAAGCGGGTATCGGATTCAGCTCCCAAGCACGAGCTCAGTCGTAGAGAGGGATAATTCCTGCCGCGGCAGCCACAGTTTGATGTAGAACTGCAAGCAAAACTAAGAGGACACCTCATCTCTGCTTTAAGAGTAGACCCGATAGCACCTTCTCCTTCTTTTTCCTCTTTTTATCTCTTTTCTTTTCATTTCTTACCGAATACCAATCCACAGTCACATTGCCGATCGAGGTAATCGATTACATCCACAATTACTGAACACGTTACCGGTTACCAATCACTCCCGCGGGGCCTGGAGCACCTCACCAGCTGGGAGGACTGGGAGACCCTGCTGAGCTCTGAGGAACCGGTCCGGCAGAAGACCGCCATGGACCGGGATGCCGACGTCATTAACCATAGGATTATGAACACTTGAGTGTAGTGGGAACGTGCAAGGGCCCAAACATATCTATTAAAAGAAAAGTTTTTACCACCACCATCACAATTATTGGTTAGCAGTCACCAATCACTATCTAGATTACACTGCACGGAATACTATGCCACTACATACTCACATACATACACACAATTTTTTTTTTCAGTATAATCATCATCATCAGCCTGACTACTCCCACTGAAGGGTAAAGGTGTCTCCCATGTCTCTCCAGCTAACCCTGTCATTTGCCAGCTTCGGCCACTGCATTCCCGCAAATTTCTTAATTTCATCCGCCCACCTAATTTTCTGTCGCCCCCTGCTACGCATGCCTTCTCTTGGAATCCACTCCGTTACTCTTAAGGAGCAGCGGTTATCTTGCCTTCGCATTGCATGCAATGCCCTGGCCCATTTGTTCCTCCTCATTTCCACTAGGATGTCATTAACCCGCGTTTGTTCCCTCGCCCACACTGCCCGCTTGCGGTCTCTTAACGTTACGCCTATCATTTTTGTTTCCATCGCTCGGTGCGTTGTCCTTTGTCTCTTAGACTCCACGTTTCTGCCCCATCGGTGAGTACCTGTAAGATACAACTATTGTATGCTTTCCTCTTGAACGATATTGGTAAACTGCTATTCGTGATCTGAAAGAACCTGCTTATTCTTCATTATTCTAGTTTCAGTACGATGAAGGACTATAACAGCGTATTTTAATTATACCCCGCAATTTCGCGCATTTCTGATACTTGGCTTTTATTTTTTTAAATTACTGTATCAGTACACACCTCAAACACACGTTACAAAGTCATACACACCGCAACGCAGTTCACTATGCACCCCCCTAACACGTTTGAACCAACGCCCCTTCGTGGTCTAGCGCGTGGAACAGTGATTGTTAATGGCTGTGTCTCATAACCAGTTCGCATTCAGTCGTCTGTGAAAAAGGGTTGCGCATTGTCCTCGCTCCTCTTCTCATTGTAGTTGGAGCCACTTTGTCTGAGTGCAGCCGTCCGTCAATGGTTTTCGTATTTTGGGTCACGAACTGAATGCATTAGCTTTCGCGGATAACCTCGCCTTTTTCTGCGCTGATAAGCCAAGCATCGATTAGGTTATTCAAATAACGGAAGGCTTCGGTTCATAATCGCGCTAAGAGTTGCGGTCTCTGGTTTGGTATGTGGGGAACGACACCTGCCGAATATTCTGGTATACAATAGAAACCTACGTCACTAAAGTACCTTGGCGCTCCTTTGAGTGCCTATAAGCACAGTGCACATTACTGGAAAGACCGCATGCCAACTCTTCAGCTCTATGCTCAGACTTTTGTGCCCCGTGGTC
This sequence comes from Amblyomma mixtum, assembly GCF_055824585.1. NCBI lineage: Eukaryota > Metazoa > Arthropoda > Arachnida > Ixodida > Ixodidae > Amblyomma > Amblyomma mixtum. Next base: position 94,509,482 of record NC_143017.1, on the reverse strand, counting down.
CGTCGATTTTTGACAGGGCGACCGCATGTAATCTATTTCCCGCCACTAAAGTTTATTATTTACTGCAAATAATTAAATGCACAAGACTTCATATCCAGCGTTTCCACAGAGTTCTCGCTACTTTTGTGTGCGATTCGTCTTTGGAATCAATAAGGCGTGGTAGCCTTTTCCGGCCTGTAAGCGTTGGCGGCCTTGGTTTAGTCCACCTCTATGTCCAACCGGTAGCTTCACGTTTCATGCTTTTCCAGGACACTACCCACCCAGAAGCGCGTGCGTTCGTGCAAGTCAGTTTAAAGTTCATGTTTAACCGAGCTTCACTGTGTCTTGTAATGTTCCTGATCACCCGAGTTTGGGCGTATTCATGCATGAGGGATATTTGGCTGTTCGCTTCCTGTTCGCCCCCTCCCCGAGTTCCTGTTTTCAATATCGAGGAAACGGTTGTACAAGGATTTAATTTGTATGCTCTTCCTTCCGCCCATATTCTGTGTATCTTGGTTTACCGGAATATGACGCATTCAAGAGAGAACGTAAAATACCCCTCTCGCCGTGTACAAAAAAAGTTTTTCTATGAGCTACACATTGAGACATTACCGGGTCAAACATGGCTAGAGAAAAACGGTATTTTTGTATCTACGGTACATTATCGCCATTGTGATGCTCCTGAAACGATTACATCGTTTCACCAATTGTAAGAATGTAATACTCTTCTGGGACATCATGCAACGAACATTAAAAAAAAAGGACTTAATTTGACGCCGCATTCTCTACATTATCTCACTGCATTGCCACATGCTGATAAACCCTTAGATATGTTATTTTTAATTGGATTACACAGCATCTGGAAAACACGCATGATGGGCCGACGTTGCGAATCTGTTGTTTCTGCAAAATACCATTTCAGTAGAATAACTGTACAAGGAGAGGGCTGAGTCGGGCTGGTTGGTTCATGTCGAATGGTACGGCAAAACAGCGCTGACGGAAGGGACGGAAGAAGACGAGACAGACACATGCGCTGAACATACAACAGATATGTCTGTTGTATGTTCCAACATGACTGTACAACCTAAAAGAATTATATGCCCAGACCGATTTCAAACCGGAGTGGTACTCGCTCTTAGTGCTGTGCTCTCCATTGCCTTTATTTCTAGTTCTTTGTTGCTTAAATGTGTCGTATTATGATGTATTAGACATGTGCTCTGCATTGATTGCTTGCTCGTGTTTTGTTACTTAGCTGTGTTTCTTATTATTTATATATAGCTCATGTGTATCAAACATCGCATCATTGTAATAAGTCCATCTTGGAAAAAGAAAACCCTTCGTGGCCTAAGCGTTGCGTGCCCACCTGGCACGCAGATGGCCTGTGTTCGAGTCCCAATGCGGGCTGTTTTCTTTTTCTATACTTTGATTTTGGAGATTCCGTGATTTCATCCGACTGACGACGTGGTAACGCTGGGTTATCAGCCGAACGAACTCCTTACGTTATCGCGCAATATGCGATGCGGTGGGAAAATCGGCAACAGCAGACCTTGCTGCTACATAGGTGTTAAGACGTGAAAGCGGCGAACCCGTCAAGACCACGCACGTCGTGCAGCAGAATTCAAAGCCAATAGGCGTCGACGTCAGGTTCACGTAATGCGTGCCGAAGAAGCCGCAACAAAGATGATATCGCATAAACACCTCGTAATGTTTGCCGCAGGAGCCGCAAAAAACCGGCGTTGAAAGCAAGCGAAACGAAAGCCGAAGGAGCCGCGAAGCAGCCTCGCGAACGATTCCTGGACAGCTCATTCGGTTACAGACACTCTGTGTTTGACTGTGCGTGGTTCAGCAACGACCTTACGCCGTTACCACCAGCTTGCAATTCTGCAATGCAGGGGGCGTTTCCGACTGCTGAAGTCACGACATTCCAATTATGCACCAGCTATCGCTGAATTTAGAGTTCTATATTGCCGTAATCATGCCATATATTTTTCCCCTGTTTTGTACATTTTGCATCTTAGCGTTACGGCTAACCTTGTGGACCTAGAGATAAGCCTCAGAACAGTGGTGCAACGGCGAGATGTAGCTGCATTCGGTAAGAAGAATGATTCTAGGTTCCCACCGCGCCGAGTAGGTCGTTGCATAACCAGTCATAAGCAATAAATGGCACTCGCCTCGTGTGATCGGCCTTTTTTCCCTGATACGCTTCTCGGTTTTAAACCTGCCGTTCGCAGTGCTTAATTAAGAAATCCAGAGAACTGATGCCGTCTGCTCTCCGTAACCTAAACCTCCACTCATTCCCCTAACCGTCGGCCGAAATCCCTTGAGACTCTGCGGTGGTCAAGGTGAGACCGATCACTTTCTGTTGCTCTTAGGCTTCATGGTTGAGTGATAAGATCTGCCAGGATTCTAAATTTCTATTCAGGCCGTTATAGGAAGGGTAGGTTCAGACCGTGTGGACTAGATCTGTAATGCTGTTGCAGTGCGTCCGGATGCCATTTGCTGTACAGTTGAGGGTTTGGGAACAACTCGGTGTGCAATTTCCTCCACATGATTTCCTCTCTTCTGCTGAGCTGTTTATCCGCTGCTTGATAAGTCTACGACAGAGCTTATAATGAGAAATTATTTCGTGGAATGTTCTGACTTCATCACCCGAAGGGAGGGGTTTCCTCGCGTGGAGGCGGTGCGTCAGCGGCGATCGACCGGAAGGTGAGCCCTCGGGCGATCGTGTGCGCCGTGTCGTTCCCCCTTAGGCCCCGATGAGCTGGGAACCAGATCCGTGAGATTTGCCCGGATGGTACTTGCCCTTCTCTCAGCATTTTGGCGGCTGCAGCATAGATTCTGCCCATATCATAATTATTAATGGCTGCCTTAGAGTCATTATCACCCTTGCACCGTTTTGTGTTATTAGAGCAACGGCAACATCTTACGCTTTTAACGGTGCTGCACGAGACCGGGTCTCCACTCTCACGAACCACTGCCGCTGTGTACTGCCTTGCTATCGTATTCACAAGCGTCCATGTAGAGAATACCGGATCTATACCTTCAAATATGGCCTGTTCGGCTGCATCCCTGTCTTTGTGTCTGCATTCGTGAGATACCGGACGCATGTTATATGGCAGCGGTGGAATTTTGAGTCTATCCGTAGTTGCTCTCGGTACGTTATCTGTCGGCTTCGAACACTCCGAAGGTTCGAACCCGTGGCGCTCCATCATTTTTCTTCCACTTGAAAGTCTTTGATGCTGCGACACCGTGGCGGCTTCTATGAGCTCATTCAGAGTGTTGAAGGCACCTAACCGTTGAAGTGTTCGGAGGAAAACCTAGTGCGGTGTTGATCCCTTTTCCGATTATGATTACAATTTTGTCCTTTTGTGCTCTGCTCAGTTTCAGATGGGGGGGCAACGTATGGCACACGGCTTATGACGAAAGCCTGAACCAATCTCAAAAGATTGGCCTCCTTCATCCCCCGCATGGCAAGTAATTTTCCACCCTGCGTAGAGCGCTGAAGTTTCCCTGACGTATTTGTTAACAAGTTATCTAACAAAATGCCGACTTCTTAAAACGCTGCTCAAAAAGCTTTTAAAGGCCCTTTCAGAGGCTAAAATCTAAAGCCCTGCAGGATGCGGAGGCAACAATTTAGCTGTGAATATAGTAACCTAAAAGAAATGCGCCGTTAGCCAAAAAGAAAGGACTGTCTAGTAATGCTCTCAGAGAAGCGGCGCAAGTTGAAAGCAGTGACTCAGCGTTTGGCTGCGCCGTTCGATGCGGGATCGGAAGCAAAGCCATTGTTGCTACCGGTCTTCGCAATGACAATAATACTGTGCGAGACCGAGGAGAGAGGAGAGCGGCTGAGTGAGGGCTAAACTGCGGAGCGCAACCCCCGGACGAAAGACAGCTGCGCGCCAGCCTGACGTCACGTCTCACCAAGTCGAAAACAACAAAGAGGAAAGGGGAAGAACACGAAAACAAAAGAACCGAAAGTCTCAAGACCGGGATGAGGTAGCTGGCGAGGGGGAGAGAGAAGAGGGAAAGAGCAGCGAAGGAAAACGCTGGAACATGAAAGTGCTCGCGCGGCACAACGAAAAGACGAAACGAAGGAACCAGAAATTCGGCAAGGCGTAGAAGGAGAGTGCTTCGCGAGGCTAGAAGAAAGCCAGGCAATGGTGAGGAGGGTAGGAAAGGGTTTGGGGGTGCGGAACCGCCTTGACGATAGAGAAAGGCTGTCGGGAGGGGGACGGGGGATCTATTCCTGGATAGATTTCGTGTGGGTTCTTGGCCCGGGCTGGAGCCAGCCGCCGCCGCCTCCTGGGCGAACTGCGACGAAGTTCGGCGCATGTGACGCAAGCAGCGGCGGGCGGCGATGATGCTGCCCGTGTGACTGGCCCGCCGCGCGGCGCAGTCAGTGCCTGGCGCAGAAGAAAAGCGCCGTCCGACGGGTCTGGCACGGCACATTGCAGTCTGATCTTTGGCCGGTGCGGAGGTGGTGATTTGCCTCCTCAAGAGAGTTCCATTCCGATTAGCGTGCACCGTGGTGAACCCGTGAGAGGAACAGCTTCCTTCTTGCCTGCACGCGCCCGGCCGCAAGGCTACTGCTACTGCTGCGGCCGACTTCACCTCAAGGCTCGCATCTGCTCCGCATCCGTGTGCTGCTCGTTGGCTGCGGATACCCACACATCTTGATAGGGTAAGCGCCGAACGAGCCCTGTTCAACTGTGTCGTGCACTATGAACAACCTTCGAGTTTTGATGGTTTCGGGTTCCCTGGTTACTGAGACTTAGCGGTGAACGATGAGGCGGATACCGTATCAAGGAGTTTCTATTTCGTGATTTACAATCTTTGCGTTAAACTGCAACCACATGCCAGGCTAGTCATCGAGGCGTTGCCACATCGAACTGATTAGCCCGTAAACGTTTGCAGAAATACTGGACTCTGTGCGCTGTTTGTCCGCTTCAAGTAGCCCGTGGTCCGAATACTGAAGCGACCAGTCCTCCAGGACCGTTGTGTCGCTGTCTTCGTTTATACGTGCATTGCGTACCTTGGACTTACGAGAAGCCTTCTGCGCCTCGTGTTATTAGCGATATATCGGAAGCATTCGCTCAAGCGTGTTCTTCACTGTTAAGCCTAATGGAGTATTCAAGCACCTCATGGAGAAGATACGAACCCACGGACGTCAGAAATTCTGCAGACCACATCGAATATTAGCGTTAGCGAGCGCAAACAGACGTAGGCTAGGTAGAACGATGTGCACCAATCGAGTGATTAGACCAGAAGCAACACAAACAGTGTCGGACTTGCACCGAAGTGCTTCGCAGTTTGCGGCCGTGGCATGATATCAGACTTCACAGCTACTTCCTTGTTAATTCTTGTTCGTTAAGCTAACGTTAGGGCTAGTTGTTTTCTCGAAAGCGTCGCTGCAATACGCAATGCACTTTAGCTCCGTTTCTCTTGGCGTCGCAATTAAACATTTGCACTCTGCGTTATAAAACTGGTCTCTCGCTTCATAAGGAGATACTACGAGCTCGTTTCAATTGCTTTCTGGTAAAAGAAAACGGTCATCTACCGACTGAGCGACAAATGCATGGTTGTCGTGATAACTGCGGTTCATGCGCGCTACGATGAGTGTAGAGGTGTGCCGAAAATAAAACGGAGCGCGCGAGCTGTCGCAAAACTCCGTTCCAGCGCGCTTTATCAGCAGAAGCGCATTCAGACATCGAGAGTAAGGCGGACCCAATCTGCAGCCTTGATTCTCGCTTTAACATCTGACCTGGCGTAGCCGCGCTGCTTCTTTCAGCGTTAGTAGGGCCGCTTTTAATGTTAATGCAAGTATTTATCGCTTGCACGCCGTTAATGGGTGGTCGAAGAACCGTGAAGCGAAGCGCCAACCACGCACGCACTAGAGCGTGCATTCTGGGAGCGGTCGCATTCGTGAAGAAGCAGAGAGCGCGAGCCGCCAAAGGCCGACTCTTTTGGTACGATGCCTGCCAACGATAAATCTTTGAATGAAGCATTCAAAACGCCCCTGATGAGCACTGATGAATGAAGCGCGGCGATAAAGCCAGCATCAAGCTGCAGGATGGGTACGCCGGAGCTTCGCTGTCTGCATGCGCTTCCACCGATAGAGCGCGCCGGGAAGCAGTTTTGCCAACTCTCGTGTGCTCCGCTTTACTTCTGATAGACCCGTAAAGCCGTGAGCAGGATTATCTACAGTGCTCTAATACTGCCCTATGGTGCAAACGAAGCGAAATTTTAAATAGTATTGGTTTCTCGAGACTATTCTTGCGCTCTAGAAAACTCGTATACGTGCAAATTGCCTCGGCACTATCCAGAAATAGAGCAGCTGAGCCAAGATGTCACTCTTCGTTCCGCTGAAGACTGCTCCGTGCTCTAGACAAGCGTGTTCACGTCCGTGCTCAGATAGCCGGCATTGCCGCTTTTTTTTCAAGTAGGCTCCAAAAATACAAAAGGACCAGTTGACAACTAGGGACTGAACGCATAGAGTAAAACATGGAGTATTGCAGGCAGTAAGTGGATAGCAAGAAGGTACGGAAGTGGAGAGAGGGGAGGAGACTAAGCTACGCCGACACTCTTCTTACCTTCTTCTTACCTTTGCCTTGTCGGCGTCATCTTAAATGCGCTGTTGCTTGCATTGCGCAATGAAGCGCTGCCTAGCTGGGAAGTCTTCATTGCTAGTTTAAGCAGGAAAACGGAAGTTCATAGAAAGCGCAGTTGCCATGACAATATTTTTTTTTCCTGTGCACGGCAGAGTACGTTTGGATATTATTCGTGCAGAGAACTGAACAGAATAAATTGCCTCTTGGTAACACTTACTGAGTAATTGTTGGAAGAATCGCACTGTGTCGAGTTTCCTTTGTTGCCAGTCACCGTACACTCGTGAGCAAAAAGTTGGTGTTTGGAATGTATTACATCGCAAACCAAAATCTCTGGTGTTCCAATCGTGGCCGGAATGGGCCCTTGCAGCAGTGCGTCTTTTACGCACCACCAAGTTAAAATTCGGCTCTGATTGGACACCACTACCAAGTGCAGCTGACGGCCGTTCATTTCTCGCGGGCGTGCTCTCGAGGTCGTTTTCTGGCGCCATTCTGTCCTAATCGCCGCTTCAAATTCGCGTTCCATCCACACTTATCGCGGGAGTCACGCGCGCCATCGAGAGCGCGCTCTGCGAGAACAGTTGCGCGCTGATAGCCAGGCGCGCGAGCCCTTGTCGTCGGTGGCCCTCCCCCCCTAGCCACACCGACGCCGCTGTTCGTTCGTTAGTATGTACCGCTCCGCATAAGCAGCAGCCCGATGCACTGCTTCGCCGTGTACTGCGCGTCAGCGATCCGGCGGCGTGGCGTGATGACCGAGCAGCGCTTTGTTCAACAGACTTCAGGGGCAATCTGTGCGGGTGTGTGTACGTACACCCGTGCCCTCTCTTCAGTATCGGAGCCCGAGTCATAAAGCATATTACGAAGGGCCATGCGCAATGCCACTAGAACACCTGGGTGATAAAAGGGGTACAGCTCGAACGCGCTTTCAATCTTTCTGCGAGGGGATCGCTAGCCGCAAGTGTTCCGGGAAAGAGTTCGGCTCAAGGGCTGAAGGGTATACGCATCAATTGGATTCTTTTCCTTTGTTACTTATTGGGCGCACTATCAATGTATAGCTACATTGGCGTGTTTTGGAGCGCAGCAGCTACAGCGGTCCCAACAATACTAAGTGCATGTCCGGGAAAGCATCGGATCAAAATCTAATCTCAACGGACACTCGCGTCCCGGACCGAGGTATAGTGCCTTCGACTGAGGTGCAGCTAAGCCCTTAGTTGCCGCTCACGCTGCTCTGAGCCGTCGCTATTAAGCAGGAACACCAAACGGAACGTCATGATTTTTTTGGAACGCTACCGGCGTGCAAGACGCGCGCAGCGCTTCCAACGAGGGAGCGGACAGTGGCTCATTAGCTGGTCAGAAATTTTACACGGGTTGTACTCACTGGCAAAGACGTAGTTGTAACCAGCGCCGTTCCTAAGACGACGAAACACACAACTGCTAAGCTCAGCTAAGTATCGCGTTTCCAGTGCGTCGCCACGAGATGTTTACGTAGAACTCGAGTGCGAATTGGAGTAGCGAGAACGTCACATGGGCTTTATGTAGGTGGCGTTGGCTCAGCGTGGGATGCAAGTTGCCAAACTCGTGGCAATATATAAAACAGGAAGGCGAGTAGAGGGTATAGGCAGAAAATGAGAGAAATTCACTAACTAGGTTGCTTCAGCTAAACGACCTGTGCGATGGTTCTGGTTCGCATCACACCGCTAACCGGATCATGAAGGCACAGTGAGAATGACCCCCTGAATGTCAGCATGGAAGTTCAGCTTTCCGCGCATGCAGTGCCACATGCATTGAAGTTTTGACTAAGGAGCGACTGCTGCTCGTTGCAAACTTTTCTCTTACATTCTTCCACAATGTCGGCCCCGGCAATTTTTGGCGGATGTGGCCGAGCCTTATAATCTCATTATAAAAATGCATGACTGCCTCCACGCTAAGGACCGGGTGTTCGCTTATTTCTTGTCCTTCAATAGCCAACTTCAATCTCATGTTGCAATGTTAAAACATGGCAGAATTCCTACCTATATTCACTTGAGAACGGATGAGTACAGCGTAGGTTTGGCCCCAGGTTCTCCTTTATTTTGGTACTGTCTCTCAAAACATCATAGTATGTTCCCTTTTATCCACCGCTGTTGTCGGCTCAATTCAATTTTCTGTATAACTTGTATAAACCTGGAGATCATACACTATTCATGTATACATCCGTCAAGCATTCGCAGTGCGCTACTAAGTTATTTGCCTCTGCGTGCACTGAAGCAATTTTCGCATGCGCGTATTTCCCTGTATGCATTAAGGAACTTTCAGTGCTCTGTATAAAATCTCGCATTTGGCAGGCGCAATAGCAGCCGCATCGAAAATCCTCCGATTCGGCATGGGACAGATGCAGGTTTATAATACATCCCAATCATCTATATCAAGGCTGTCTAAGCATATACGTAGTTGAGCCCTCATTCTCGAGCCGTCGTAGTGGCTGAGTGGTTGTGGCGCTGGGCTGATGACCCGAAAGACGCTGGTTCGATCCCGGCTACGGCGGTCAAATTTCGATGGAGACGAAATTCTAGAGGCTCGTGTACTGTGCACGTTAAAGAACCCCAGGTGGTCGAAATTTCTGGAGCCATTCACTACGGCGTCCCTCGCAGCCTGAGTCGCTTTGGGACGTTAAACCCCCATAAACCATTCATTCTCGCTGTCCTGGTCGGCATAAACTTTCTCCCCGCGCATTTCAGATGGCACGCTCAGTTGTTGCGTTGGTTCATCATGCAGCTGCTGCAACGAAGAACTTTCAAAAATACCCCCGGGTCCCTGTAAGCGAGACGCAAGCACACGTGGCGATGAGCATCTTTGTCTCGGGAACCCGGTGGCCTCGCGGTGTTGCGCGTTGGGACGGTTCCAGGAGCAATCCTTGTAGCACGTCTCGGGGCAGCATTTTCAAATAGTGACGCTTTCGCTCGTCTGGCGTTGTATTGCGTCATTAGAACGCACTGTCCGCTCAGCGTTCGTCTTCCACGCGGCCACTGTTGTAATCGCTCTTATTACAGGCTGTGGATGTGTGGGAAACGAACAAGTACAAAGAAAGCGGTGCATGCCTTTCAAAGATCTTGCATGGCTTACAGCGAAAAATGTTTTCCAGTTTTTATTTCCTCGTCGCTTTTAGGGATTTCGAATGCTAGTTATTCTTCAGATTATAAATTTAGTATAAAAAATTGGAATATTTAAGCTCCGCCTTCAAGGTGTGGCACTATAGCTATAATGGGTCCCTTCAGCGGGCTTGGGCGTGCCACTCCGCGGACGCGGACACTGTTTATTTTATTACTTTTCATTTTTTTATTCGACGCAAGGCACTCAAAGCCAAGTCGAATGCACGTTCCTCAGTGATCTAAGGGTAGGGCACCCAGCCCACGACCTAAAGGTTCGTGGTTCGAGTCCCGGAGCTCCGCTGCATTCCTTTCATTGGAACTACGTAATGGTGCTGGAATGACGTCGCGATCCTGTAGACCAATGAAGAATTGTGTAGAGACGTCACCAATGTTGTACTGTGCGATCGTTGTGCGGTACGTGTTTAAATTTCTCACGCGAGGTCATATGGTTGTGACGTGCTGACCTTTCTGACCTATCCGGATTTTCTCGGCACGCAAACGCCAACTGCGTCGGTTTCTTCACTGAACGAGACCCTTAACGTTACCGCGTAATATCCTCCTTTTGCATCATGTCATTGGGCTCAATGACTGCACACTTAATTAACATGGTTTTTTTTTATCGTTCGTTCACTTATTTACAAGCGCAAGTGACTTTTGTAAGTTAATATTATAACACACCCGATCTGGTGTCATTTTGTGCACATTAACGGGGCTACAGTGAGGTGTGCTTGATCGCCCGAAAAATTGTGCCCTGTAACCGCATGAGGTTCAAGCCATCTCTGCATGCCACAAATGAATTTTGGAATTCTACACTGCGCTCAGCACCGGTGCTTGCTTCGCGTGTGCGTGCGGTCTGGCGCTTAAGGCTCTCGTGTTTCAGAGAAAAATGCAGCATCGCATTATCGCTACAGTCACGGCGGATAGTCACTTAGTAACGTTTAGCGTCTTTGTGCGTTTTGAATTCGTCCACTTATTGGTGCAGTTTTTAACTTGCTGACTAGCGATGTCAGTGAAGGTACATTTGTACGGACTGGGCGCAGTACGCAATTATCAACCAACGATTTGTGCAGAAAAGGGCAAAGCGTAAGCAGTCATACACTGCACCTAAGCTCATATCGAATAGCATTGGTAAGCACTCACGTGAGCAGACATTACACATATACCGCACTTCAAGCGCAATTAGCTTTGCTGATTTTGTGTTATCGCAGTAGACTGCTTATGGATTACATATGCAGTATTGGCTGGGCGTAACGCTGTTTCGTAAAAAAAAAAAAAAAAAGCAGTATCAAACGACATTTTAGCTTATTCGGTGCTTTCTGGTAAGAAGGCATTTTCGTAGTCTATTGTAGCTCATTAAGTGTTAACTAGGCTATTGTTTCATGGCTGAACAAATACGCAAGCAATGCATCGCATAGGATAGTCCACGCTTTGCAATACGGGCCTTTCGAGCTAATCCCAACTTATTGTGACCGGCTATACAATATGTTGCTAATCAATTATCTTTCAGCGATAAAGTAATTAGTCCATTCATTTTCCATTGATAAACACCACAAGTTAGAAAGAATACTCTCCGCTGTTTTCCTTGGTTTCTGTGATTGTTAGCTTCCTTCATACTGACGTGTATACGTATTCGATGTTGAATTGAAAATATCATGTCGACATTTGCCCGGGTATTTTTGCATTTAACGACACTGTTGAGAAGGGCCCGCTAAACCCTAAAGCAGCGATGTTGCTATAGTATGTAGATCAACAGAAGAAAAGCATCAGCTGATAGCCTTTTTCTGCGTATCGCCTTGAAGCCTTGTTCGGACCAGGTTAATGAAGAAGCAACAAGCCCAGTTCCGTGGCCTCTTTAAGACACCATTACAGGCTCTTAATTTCCTCACGTCCGAAATATCTTTTTCATGAACATAAGGAGATGCCTTGTAGCAAATTTCAGTCGCAGGCGTTGAGTGGAAAATAATTCAGTTATTTTCTGTCCGGTGAGCCGCTTGCCATTTTCAAGCACATTGATTTACGTCAAGGTGATTGACCCCAATTATCATGACGTCCATGAACCTAGTCGTTGTTCACTAGTTCAAATGTCGATTCAACTTCACAGGAATAACCAGTTCATGCCGCAAACGCCGACGTCATCAGTATTGTGGTAGTTGAGTTTGGCCGGTAGACCGTGACGTCAAAAATGGCGAGAATTGGGTAGTAGGTTGTTCATGATGGTTCAACGTGCTTAACTTCTTTCAGAACAAGAGACAGAACAATTGTGCTCTGTTTTTTTTTATTATTATTGTTCTGTCTCTTGTTCTGAAAGAAGTTAAGCACGTTGAAACATCGTGGTGACGTCACGGTGCATTTCAGCGCCGCCACTGGCCGAAACCGAAACTGTCGGTAAAAAAATCATTTGTAATTAATCACGCTGCGCACCGGTGTTTGGTGTTCATTTTCGTGATTACTAGGCCCATAGGCCTATTTGAAAGCAAAAAAAAAAAGCAGACATCCAAAAACTGTGCGTCTGTACCCCTTTAACAATCTTCCCTTCCTAGCTGCACCGACTCGACGCGTGCTGTTCAGGGCCGGTGGGAGGTAATATTAGGCTGCATACGACTCCTTTGCTCCGAATCGAGATGCGCGCAGGGCTGCGGCGTCGCTTGGCGGCACTGCGCGGGCAGACATCGCCGAGCAGCACAGTCGTTACTCGGTGGACCGCGCATAGGCGTTCTCCACTGTCCCCTTCCTCTGCCGATCCCCTTTTTGCTTTCTCAAAATAGTCCGCGCGGCTGCAGCTGACTGCGGTGTGCAGGAGTGGCTCGGTCGTTAGTCTCGGCTCAATTTTGTGCTTGTTTTCTCCAAGGAACGACTTGCGTACCCTGGAGATTGTTATCGGCGACATTGAAGAATGTGTCCCGTGTTTTGTCCCCGCGCGGACAGTTGTCGCTGCCGCTACTCAAAGCCAATGCAGCGAGGCGAGATGGGAGGCATGGTGCCAGCGGGCGGTGCCATCACTGCCTGACGCATGCTCCGCTCCTTGTTTTCTGTGGAGTGGTGTACAAGCGTTGGGGTGCAGGCGTTGCGCGTTGGCCTCGGAGAGGAACTTTTTTTGTATCACCATTTGCAATTTCCACACCAGAATTTTATCGTCGCTACGTTGTTTTACGTGTCTTTTTTAATACAATAGCGTTTAGGTTGCGCTCTTGAAAAAAAAAACACCGGATTTCTCCGAAGCGAAATTCCCTGGCTGGTCGTGAGGGTCTTGACGTCATCAGCACCGCCCAATTTGAAAATCTGAACGACTAGAATGTTCGATTACCTTCTATTAGTTTACCATAAGGTTATCATCATACCCAACCCGCTATAATCTACCTTAATCTAGACACTAATTCCCACTAAACTACCTTTGTCTAGCACGCCGCCGCGGTGGCTCAGCGGCTATGGTGCTCGGCTGCTGACCCAAAAGACGCGGGTTCGATCCCGGCCGCGGCGGCTAGAATTTCTTTGGAGGAGAAATTCTAGAGGCCCGTGTACTGTGCGATGTCAGTGCACGTTAAAGAACCCCAGGTGGTCGAAATTTCCGGAGCCCTTCACTACGGCGTCTCTCATAGCCTTAGTCGCTTTGGGACGTTAAACCCCATAAACCAAACCAAACCAAACCTTTGTCTAGCCACTAATTCCCACAAATCCGCTTTAATCCATTTTCTAGGGTGCACCTACTTAAAAAATTTGGGGGATCCTTTGAAATGTCTAGGATGGACCAACTTCCAAATGCTATCCTCTTACTCTCCACTAATGCCCTCCCGTACGCACAGTGTCTTATGCTGTCCTAAACACGCTGATAAATGTGCCTGCTTTACAGTAAACAATTTCTTTCTATCGCTGCCCTCAAATAAATACGCCGTTAAGAATGTTGGTTTGAGGGCCTGTAACGTCCCATGTCACGAACGTGCGTGTTCCCTCCCGAAAAAAAAAAAAAAAATCTCCCTGAAAACAGCTACGCGCTCGTTGGCTCGTGGGTCGGCTCATTTTCAAGAATGTTCGGAATTCGTTGTGCTGCGCTGTAAAGTGTAGCTGTCTCTGCACCGCTTGGACAAGTTCGCACGATATTTCGAGTTTGGCGCTCAGTTGGTACATAGCTTGGCTAGAGACCGGGAACAGGCTGTAGGTCACTGGCGTCCACTGGCTTCGGATATTTGGGGTAACGTGAAAATGGACTACTGACGGAGGCGCGCCGCCAGATGATCCGTTTATAATCTCGTAAGAACAATTGTAGAAACAATTGAACACCTCATACTCAAATTTGATGGTATCCTTCCGGATGTCGATGCAGGCACAGTCACTCTTCCTGTGGCCCTAGGGTTTAGAGGTAACAATGGTCATGTAAATCAATCCACGGTGGAAGTTAGCAAAAAGTGATTGGAAGATCGGTTGCTCAAAAGCAGAGAGGGGAGATAAGGTTGGTAGTGTAGGAAACCGTATTGAAAGCAAATGACGAATTTTAATGACAATTTACAACCCTGTTAAACAAAAATAATGAAAAAAAAGCCGAGCTTGGTGGCAATTACCACCAACCCGTTTCAAAGTGGACGCTCCTATCTTCCATCCATTCCATTCCGTTCCATCCTAGCGAACGTTTCTATCAACAGCGAGAAACGAAAAAAAAAACAAATTAATAACTAGGCAAAAAGAGCCGCTAAATCTTACTTGAGGTTAGTTTTAGAACATACAGTATGTGTCATACTTAAAGGGAACACGTTAATGTTTGGCTGCCGCGCTTCGCGAAGCGCTGCCGCCTAGAGCCGACGAAAATGCGCTGCACCAGGCACATGCGTCTTTGCCACCGATTTTAGCCGGCTGTCGTGGGCAGCCACCCGTTACCGTGTTCCTTTTAAGTACGACACACAGTGTACTTTAGAGTTCGTAGCCGCGTCCTGCAATTATAGCCTTTGCTAAATGTTTAAAGCCCAGGGCTTTTCTTCCAGATTGTGCAGTGGAGCATTTGTAGCTTCCGTGGAAGTTCTAACCTTCGTAGGGTGTGGACTTGTGTTCCCCTTAGCTTCAAGAAATTCTGAACGCTGGGTATACGTATGACGGGTCGCACGCACCCCATGGTCCGAAGCATGCCCCCTGGGCTCTGGTCATGACAAAAGCTGCACATGTGAGTTGGTACTGCTCTTCTAAAAAGCGACATCTGTGTGGCACATTTTGAAGGGCCAAATTTACGACGTCTGTGAACTGTAACAAAAAAAAGTGGCTTAGGGCAGCCACAACACGCATAAGCCCCCCCCTCTCTCCTTCCATCTTGCACCTTTTGTTTACTGCCGTTGCGCCTTCCATCAACGGTCTTAGGCTTAGAGCTCGAAATGGATTACCGGTTATTGTCGACAAAGGGAGACGAAGTGTGCTGAGCTGTCCTCCTCACGTGTTGGCCACGCGATATGTAAACACGTATACCCGCTTGTGAATGGAAATGAGCCCGCCACCGCATTTCGTGGACATTATCACTCCGCCGACACTCAAGTGCTCCCGATTTCAGTTCTGGCTTTCAACCGCGGTCCGCTACACAACTTTCACTTTTCCCACATTCCAATGTTTGTTTGTCGCGGCGACCCCCGTCGTCACAATTGTGCGCAAGAGCGCGACAACCGCACTCGTCGCTGTAATCGCGGTCTAGCTCTCTCCCGAGGGTTTCTGCAAACATCCTGCGCTGAAAGCGCGTACCTGTCTTTTTCTTTATTCCTTTCTCTTCCAGAATTTTCCGTTCGAAAAAAGGACTGCATCACTAAGCGACCGTACATGTCGCTTGACGATATAGCGCAACGTTTTTGCAACTACGTCATTTCCAGTGCGTTTCCATAGGAAACCATGAGCTTTCTTTTTGTCCTTCTCTTCTATGTTTACCTAACGACGGCTAGACAATGGCCCGTGCGTGCTCTTTTGTTTTTTTTTTAGGCTGTTTACTACGGCGCCTTTACATATTGCGCTTCGTTGCGAAAATTCGCGCAGTCGGCAGCCGCAACTTTTCGACGATTTTGCCGTTCCTTAATGTGCAACCGGTGTTAAGTTCACACGTCTTGCACAAAGCCGCACTTGAGTTTTCTGTGGGCAAGTCAAAGAAAATGGTACCCAAATATTTCCCGGGAATGAGAACCAAAATGGCGAAACGCTGCCAGGGGCAGGCCATACAGAATTCCCAGTGTAGTCCCCAAAAGCCGGACGCAGAAAAGCAGAAGGAAATACTAATGTCGGGACAACCGAACGATTATTTTTTGTTTGCTCTGCAACGACATAAGCTAACAAAAGGCAAACATGCAATATAGTACACCCAGCACAAAGCCACCACAATACTCACGCATTTCGTGCTGCTGTGGCAACATGTGCAATTACTTGTACTTGAGCCGGTGTTTTTTCACCTGTACCGCTTCCTTTTGTCTATCGCTTGTTAGTTGATGCTTATTGCACGCAAAAAAAGACAAATAAATCCCATTATTGCTACTTTAATGTGTCATAGCATCGTGGGTATCCCGCGAAATGGCTTAGCCCCACAGTAGGCGCTAAACACAGGCAGAAGGTCGCTCTGAAGCAAACATGAAAAATAACAATACAAGCATCTCGGGGAGCTTTGTTTGTGGGAAGTCCTTCGAGAATGTTCTCTCGCAGACGGCAGTGAGCTTGCACTTCAAAAGCAGACCTGAACGACCGCGCCGATAGCTCGCTCGCAACGCGGGAGCAGCTCCGTCAGTCGAATCCCGAAATTCGGTGCAGCGCCACGAAGCTACGCATTCAGCGGGCACCATTATCATCCCCTCACTTCTCTAAATCTGCCTCGTTCAAGTGAAGTGCAGCGTTTTTAACATGAAACTGGGCCTTAATGCTCGTTTCACATTTTGCTACAATCCGCTGCAGCGTCGCACTCACTCAAAATCGCGCGTTTCTTCGAAATGGATGCGGAGTAGCTAATTGTTTCGCGACGATAACGGCTGCCTCTCCGGTTTTACTACCAGCAAGGCTTCGGACGCACTGCACGCAACTACACGGAGCGCACCGCGTGCTAAAGTCCGCTGGCTCACGCGCTTCCGAGGGTGAGTCACCCCCTTACGGAGGCCAGCGATCGGTATGCCCTCGAACCCTCCCCCTCTCTCCATCCCTCCTCCCGCAGGGTAAACCAGTATCGGTAACGTGCTCCACTTTTATCAGCCGTGCGCACAATCGCGCGCGCCCTCCGTCAGGAATGTTATCGCTCTCCTCTTGTGCGCGATAAGTTCCGGACTGTACCGGTCGTGCACTGTTCCGCGGCGATTTGTTTTGCTTGTATTTTCATCGACCCGTCCATTGTCTTAGGCGAGCTCGCCCCGCAGCTGGCAGTCAGTCGAGGCGAAGCCGAGCTTAGCGCTAGTTGCGTTTCGATTTCCTCTCTTCCCGAGACGCGAGCGAAACCTTCTTGGGAGAAGCTGGTCTCTCATTCATGCACTGGTGTCCCGTCTTCCAGGACGAAGCCAATGAGTGCGACGCTACGCTTTCTCCTATGGCATCTGGAGTACACGTAGACCAGGCCTTGGCCCACATCAAACGTAAGTCACTCGCGCCAGCAAGCGGAGTATTTGCTTGCCTTTCCTTGCTTGCTGTACTTCGCGCGCGCCGTGCGGATACGCCTTCGGAATCAATTCTCATCCTAGAACAACTGTTTAGAAAACGATAATTGACCAGCGAATACTCGTTAACAGCGTCACTGGCGCACCTTCTAGACATTGGTCGTGGGCAAACCGCCATAAGATATTCAACTAGTTAGTCAAACTATTAGGTGCCTCTCTTCTGCGAGCCCGCCTTTTCAACACGCGTTAGTGTTTAGGCCGGCTACTCGATTACTTGACTGCATGTGGAGTGGAATAGAATAGTCAACATCAACGGCAAAAAAAAAAAAACAACGTCCGTCTGCTCTTTCAAAAAAGCAGTCTCATATCTCCTGGCGGCGAAGAGATTTTAAGTTCTTTCAAGTGCTCAAGAAAACGGCTAATTAACTGTATGCAGAGCAGAATATGCAGGTCAGTGCCAAGTTTAGCGAGGCCTCGCATTCGAAGAGAGGTGCAGCGGACAAAATTTAACTTAAGTACCGTTTATTTACATATTTAGTGCACGTTCCTTTTGCGCGCACACACACACAAAAAAAAAGCCAGTTGTATTCATAAGACACTAGACGCTGTCTTTACTATATCGCGACAATATGCGAGATGCAGCTGCCGTGTTTCGCTTCTAGATCCGATTTTTTCTTAGTTTCTCGAAGCTGGTGATTACAAACCGACTCCCGAGGCGGACGCTTGAAAGCTCGCTCGAAATTGACTCGGCAGGGCCGGAACAATTGTCCCTCTTATCGCGCGGATGTGCTACGCATAGCTTCGTTGTCGCATTCGAATTTCGCTGGGGGCGTACAACCGATTCAAATACGCTAGTCTGCAAGACCATCTCTGTGAAAGCCTATAGATTAAAGGAAGCTTTTATTGCCGCATGGGCTTTGCAGTAATCTAAGGGACGTTAATCCTGTATAGAAGCAACGTCGACATGGAGACAATAACGAAAACACAGTAGAGATGGGTCTGGGCTGACCGAAGGGTCTTTCGCTTTGTGAATGGGCATTTCCGCTGTTTAGCATACCAGGCGCTTCCCTGTTTATTTCGTTTTCTTCCTAACAAAGACTGCATTAGACTATGTCGATGCAATGCCACGGATGGCCCCTATCGACGGCGATGAAATGAGGAAACAACCGTGTGCTCTGGTAGCTATACTATAGCAGATTATGTGGTCGAAATTAATCGGTATCCATCAACTACTGCACGTGTCACAGTTCAGGGAGTGTATCTTCGTTAGCACTACAACGCTTTCACCAATCCACTGATATAACACTGCACTGTCCAAGAGCGGACAGCGAAAGCTGTTTCACTGTGCCCCGGTGTTGCACAAGCACGTTTTTTTAACCGCCCAGTGGAGCAACGCGAAAGCCTCGATATTCAGCCCAGCAGCTTTCAGTGCCGGCAAATCTGCGATGGCGGCAGCCAGAGCATCTTTTGTTTCCATCGCAAGCCACGTGCCCCATCGAGGCCAGCTTTCGCGCGCTTCAGCTGGGAGGGAAGCCCCAATCGGGCGGTAGCGTCACGCGCTGCTGCGATAGCCGGTCCCTTATCTGAAAGCCTGGCTGGTACGGAACCAACCGAGAGGGTGTGCTGCAAAACGCCCTAGAAGTCTCACGCTTATGTATTTTCATTAATGCGGAGTTAACTGTTTCGTATAAAATGTTTGCATAACTTCTGGTTTTCGTAACCGCGTGTCTTGCAACCGTATAGACAGTCTATTTGTTAACAAAAATAAAATTGGAAGATGCTGCTAGCCGCGGGATCTGCCATCGAAACCTGAGCTGCGGATAGCTTGAGAAAAAGGACAGGGAGACGACAACGAGAGGGAAAGAAAGTAGATAACGATAGGAAGAAAGGATAGCCCCGGGTAGGGGGGCAATTTTGTCTATTCTGACGAAAGAAATGTTTTGCAATTAATAAACAATTGGGATTACATGGAGCCTCGTCGCTGCCGCTAGTGGTGCGCTGTGGCGTCCAGGTGTTGTAAACAGGCCGCCAGGACACGCGAACGCGCGCTTCCCGGGGTATCCTGCTCATGCCGCTGGAGTCAGGGGCTCGCGCGTGCGTGCGATAGCTGGAACAGAAGCCGCGAGCGGCGTCTCCGCAAGAATTCGGGAGCACGCGAGGGCTGATCAAAGGTCGATAGGACTGCCTCGTATCCTTATCTGAGCCGCTCCCGGTGACGCGCCGTCTCTGCCGCGTCTTGTTGCGCTCATGGCATGGCCTATCTGGTGGCGTGTACGTCATCAGTATGCTTAGGCTGTCTCTTAACAACGACGAGAGTCTTTTCAAAGCAACAAAATCGCTAATGCCCCGTCCACTTACCCTATTCTTTTTTTACTTCTAGCGTAGCCATTCTGAACGAACTGACGATAAAGAAATCAAAGCACAGTATTAACCAATAAAACGTGACAAGCCGAGCCTTATCGAAGATACGAATAAAAGGGCTGAGAAGAGTCGGGCAAATGCTGCTCGCGGCAAGCTTTTTTTTTTTTTTTTTGCTTCGATAAAAATACAATAGGCCACTTAGAGTGCGCAATAAAATCCGATTTGCCACGACAAGGAAGCTTTACTGCGCTCATACTCCCTGTCATGCTGGTCGGCAAGCCAGCTCGGCCCCAGATTACTTTAAACTTTCAGAGAATGCGGACTGTACAGATTCGCAAGAAAATGGCGCATGCATGTATGGCCTCGGAAATGACGGAAACGCCA
This sequence comes from Amblyomma mixtum, assembly GCF_055824585.1. NCBI lineage: Eukaryota > Metazoa > Arthropoda > Arachnida > Ixodida > Ixodidae > Amblyomma > Amblyomma mixtum. Next base: position 94,489,445 of record NC_143017.1, on the reverse strand, counting down.
TGTTTCGCTTGCTGAGTAATCCTAAACATCCCCTAACATCCGGGCCACAGGCTTGCGGCGACAGATCTGCAAGCGACGTTAGTGCTCAAGTTCTCTTGAACGCATGCAAAGTCTATGTCAAAAGCAGGGCTCCCGCGCGTACTCGGCCGTCATGATGATTATCGCTAACAGGGCTGCGGTTTTCCAAAGAATAAGAAAGTGGCGTGTAAGCCACGAACCTATAGGTCAGTCTGCGGTGCTAGCTGATAAAGTATATCAGTGACGTCGAGTTTGGTTTGTAAACCTCAGCTCACTTGACTGACCTCCTGTTCGAAGAAAACAAGATAAGTCGTGCTCAAACACTTCCAAGGCACGTGCTTCTGGAATCAGTGGCAGGACTTGGCTATCGCGAGGTCTCGGCAGACTTGTTTACCGATTCGATGCACTACCGCAGCCCAAACAGAAGCTCGCACTAGCTACTGCTTGTCAGATAAACGTCTAACCTTAACCCTGCAAGATTCACGTTTCTTTTGTGCTAATCAAGCGAGACACGGAAACAACGAGCCAAGTGTAGGCCACAATGTTTCTTCGCTCAGTGCTACTATGCGCTTAGATGGCCACGGTTGCCGCTGTTCCACAAAACTGAGCCGGAATGTCCCATGCATTTGCATTCTGCTTAAAGCGCAGAAATATGCGTCGTTGAGGAGACGTTGCTCGTGATCTCACTTGATTCTTTCAGACTCCCTTAGCTTTCGCCGCAACCTCCCTTTTCTCCCTCACCTTTATCCCCTGATCCCTTTCCCTTCATCTCCTTTTCATCTTTCGGTCAACCTCCCCGATTGTCCTCTTCCTCATCCTACTCCCAGCCCTTGATTATTTTCGTCTGGCTTTAACCTTCTGTCATGCAGACTTGCGTTGCGCAACAGTGTGACAAAATGTTGTGTACCCGCATATTTCACTCCTTGTGCTGCCATATGTAGCCGTGCTTTTATATTTATCTCACCCGTAATTGTTTCTTTTTTTCATTTTTCGTTAATAGAGCGCATCCAAGAGCTATGTGAAGAGTTCAAGGTGAACGACGAAGCTATAAATGACGACAGCACGACGCTGAACAAGTTCTGCTCGGAGCTCGAACTCGTGCTCCAATATGGACAGAAAGGTACAGAAATCAGACCCTAGCTAGAGATTTTCCTTTTCGCACTGGCTTTTATGCCCACTGATTTCTTGTCTTGGTTCTCTTGACACAGACAAGACGTTCCTTCTCAACGTCACCAAGGGATACTGGGGATACTTCTGTCGGTGCTTGGCCGGCGAGAAGAGCCTGAAGGGCTACAGCGCGCTCAAGTATGCCAAGTCGCTACCCGAGGTAAGTGTCTTACATTTTGAGCCCTGCAGTTCAAAGTACACGAATAGTAGCACGGATGAAGACAGACGTACGTAGAGTTTATGGCCATTTAAAGTCCGTATTTTTCACTTTGGCCAAACGGGCGTGGTAAACTTTTTAATAGTATAATGTTCGCTTGCACCGCAACAAGTACTCTTCAGGATGGAGGAATCTGGCGTCAAGCTAAGCTTATTTTTTCCATCCTTGTAGAAATACACTGCGTTAGTGAACTTTGATAGTTCACTGTGGGTGGTACAGCGCGAAACAGACTAAAGACAAAGTAGAAGACACGTTCACAATGAACTATTCCCGACTCGCCCAGCTATCCATCAGTCTTCATTGTACTTTAATAGGAGTAGGTTAAGCCTAATTCGTCACAATCTCAAACCACACCATACTGCACTGCGTCATAGACACGCACGTCTGCTTATTCCCTCTCTTCTTTGAAGTTCGTTTCTGCCGCGATTTGAACTTCGCGCGTCATTGAAGCGACTAGCTCTTGAAGTCTTGCCTTATCTTGAAGCCTGTTATCGCGAGTGTGACAGCGGCGTGCTGATTGCCTCGCAGCTCAAGACCCACGTGGGAAGAGGGCGGGCGGTGATCCGCTACTGCCTCGTGCACCAGTGCCTCGCCGACACGCTGCAGATCTGCACGTTCGACGAGAAGGCGACGAGGTGAGTTTACTCCGCTCCCTGAGCACACACTGCTTTCGTTTTCACCCAAATACTTCCAAAGGTCTTCGGACATTTCAAATTTTTCATGGGCATCCTTGCAGCCCGATTGATGCCATGTATGAACCGAATTTTCTACCCCCCCCCCCCAAAAAAAAGGGCGAGGTGGGGATGTCTGTCTTGCGGATGTCTGTCTTGCGGATGTCTGTCTAGCGGATGTCTGTCTAGCGGATGTCTGTCTAGCGGATGTCTGTCTAGCGGATGTCTGTCTAGCGGATGTCTGTCTTGCGGATGTCTGTCTTGCGGATGTCTGTCTTGCGGATGTCTGTCTTGCGGATGTCTGTCTAGCGGATGTCTGTCTAGCGGATGTCTGTCTAGCGGATGTCTGTCTAGCGGATGTCTGTCTAGCGGATGTCTGTCTAGCGGATGTCTGTCTAGCGGATGTCTGTCTAGCGGATGTCTGTCTAGCGGATGTCTGTCTAGCGGATGTCTGTCTAGCGGATGTCTGTCTTGCGGATGTCTGTCTTGCGGATGTCTGTCTTGCGGATGTCTGTCTTGCGGATGTCTGTCTTGCGGATGTCTGTCTTGCGGATGTCTGTCTTGCGGATGTCTGTCTTGCGGATGTCTGTCTTGCGGATGTCTGTCTTGCGGATGTCTGTCTTGCGGATGTCTGTCTTGCGGATGTCTGTCTTGCGGATGTCTGTCTTGCGGATGTCTGTATTGCAGGCTAAGTGGATCACAAAAGCAAAGATATGTACGCAGTTTATTTTTAGTTCACAGCCCCGTCTTCGTTCCTGTTCCCTTTTATGCTCACCGCTTTGATACTGTAATGTCTTCAATGTGACATCCCTAAGCTAGCCACCGCTAAGCTCTCTTCGCAAAGACGATTAGCCCTTCTCGTCAAGCTACTTCAATAACGCATGCGTGTCCTTTATTCGCAGTGACCACTACCATGCGTGGTCTTTGGTCCGACAGCCGGAAAAGCTGCAGACGCTGCTGTCATCTCTTTACGATCTGAACGCCGTTCCCTTCGATCTCGCCCCTAGTGGAAACGACTTGGACGCTTCCTGGCCAGTCTTTGCGAGGTTTGTTCGTTTTTTCTGGCCCTATATCGCGCAACAGCGAAGGCATAGCTCAGCAGTCAATGGTTAAAAGATCACTCGCATTAAAGATCAACTGCCAGCTGAGTGTGCACCAGACCATTTAGTATGCCCAGTCTTCATTTCCAGAATAAGTCTGTACCGATCTTATCTCGTGACTGCTAGATTTAAAATAAAAAGGCTGAGGTAAAGCTAGTTTCTAAAATAGTTCATAGCGCAGTTACACGGCCGCTCGATCTCCCGTAGTCGTGGCAGTGATATGCCAGTAATTTACAGGGCGATAACTTTGATTTTTGGGAGGCTCTGTTTCATATCTAACTACTGCACTCCTGGGTACCAGTTTAAAAAATGTAGTGCTAGCCCACAGAAGACTAGACTGGCTAGCATCTTATTCTTGCCCACTTGTCAGTTAAATATCGCGACACAGTACTATTCCCTGAACATATTTCTTTTTTTTTTCCTCAACAGGAAAGTCTTCCACGAGAGCTGGCCCACGCTGAGCCGGTGTTCGAGCATCTCGAGCCTGTCGAGCATCAACAGCGCGCACTCGCAGGTAACTTTCGCTTTGATCTGTTAATCAGCTTGTATTCCGAACACTACCCCCGTGTCCTAGCTCATGTCGTCTTCGCTTGTTCTTTTCCCATCCTTCGTTCCGATAGCCGGACACCGCGTGCGCAACGTCGCCTGTCGAAGAAGGGCCCACAATGGACTCGTCCCTTGCTGCCCAGGATGGTTCGCCGCGACCATCGCCGTCTGCAGACGACACCATGAGGGAGGCTTCTTGTAGGTCTGATCTTCAGCCGGTTGTGAGAACGGTTAGTGGTTCTGTGTATTTTTTTACATCTGTGGCATAAAGAATTTGTAACATAGAAAGAAGTGTGTTTAGGCAAGTCTAATCAAAATATGGCTCTGGTGGTAGCGGTGAAAGTCGCACAGGCTATGTTGTACGCTCATAAAGATGAGGTCGCATAGCGTTTCTAGCTCAGCAGAATACTACCACAGTCGTGCGGTTCCATTTCAAGATGTAATTGGTCTTTCCTAACTCTTAAAACTGGCCATCCTTGGTTCTAAATAGCACGCGTCCTTTGTCAAGTCCTGCGCTCACATGAGCCGTGTAAGAAGCATAAAAAAACTGAACCGAACATTTCAGTATAAGCAGAGACAAAGCATCGGTTTAAGCAAAATCCATGGTGTTATTTAGAACAGTTAGATCCGAAGATGGTGTCTCTAAATTTTTATGGTGCAACGGCAGGTGCGGCCAAAGAGCACGAAGTGCGGTTTGAATAGTGTATGCTGATGTGCGCAAAACCTTATGCGGTCACAAATACAAGCTCTGAAAAGACGCAGTAATGCCTAAGATTCGCTGCTCATCGCAATGCACCGAAGAGAATGCGCTCACGCATGACACTCCGTTTTCATTTTTTACAGTTCAAGAGCAGATCTCTATCTCCAGTTGTGTTCAAAATATCACCACCGGAAGTTTGTCCTGCGGCGTCCTTCCTGGCGGTGAAAACTGCATCTTCGCAAACAGAGTTCTGCTTACCCGAGCGAGTGGCCGAAGCAGAAGCCACAGCGATCGCGTGCTCCGAGAAACTGGAGAAAATGGCCGAGGAGTGGCGAGCCAAGGAACAAGCCTGGCTGGAAAAAGAATCCCAAATGCAAGGAGAACTGGAATCCCTGAGAGCATCGCAGCCCGGTGAAACCGCATGTGTTCAGAGTAGCTGTAAATCATGTGATGATCTGAAGGAAATAGTCCAGCGGCTGAGTGTTGAGAAAGACGATCTGACCACAAAGAATAACTTTCTTGCCCGCAAACTGAACGAAGTCCTGGAGAAGCTCGAAGACTCGGAAGAAACCATCAACACTCTGAAGCAATCCGAGACGGAACTTCGGACGAGAATAGAGAAGCTCAGTTTTGTGAATGAAGGGCTGAAAAATCTGGTCGACGCCGTCAAGGACGAAGCCACCATCCTTCGGCAGCAGGTCCTCATCATGGACAAGGAAGTCAAAAGCAGCCACGAACTTCTAGAGCAAAAGAAGATGCAGTGCAAGGGTCTAGAAGATCAACTCGTGAAGCTGCGGTCCAAGTGTTGTGAGAGCATCAACGCTAGCGCCGTCAAGGACCGTGAAATTGAGAAACTTGCTTCCCTAGTCCGCCTGGCACGGAGGAGGTTATTTTCCAAGACACCAGCCATGCACCAGCCAGACGCTTCCCTAGAAGAATCCTCCAAGATTTCTTCAGACAACAGTATGAGTGATGAAGCTCTGCTGAAGATGCTGTCATCTGAAGAAATTGAGGAGTCGGGCATTCCAGCAAAGCAGACATCGAGGACCGAGAGCTCGAACTGCGAGTTGTTCGAACACTGCCTGCGCTACCTGGGCTCCGCCATGCTGCACCACGAGTCCCTAATTGACAAGGCTAACGCGAAGGTTCGCGACATCATTTCCACAAGCCACAGTATTAATCTCCAGCTGCATGTCATGCAAGAGGTGATATGCATGCAACATGCTAAGGAAGACGGCGGCTCAGCCGAAAGGAACATTTCTGTGACCAAGGAGGTTACGGGGCCTTCGGAGGAGTTGGTGCCACCGCGTATAGAGGGATGCGACTTCGTTACCTCCCTCTTCGAGACCATGTGCAGGAACCACTCAAAGATGCAATCTCTCATGCAGTCCGAATCTCATCTCGAGAAAGAGCTCGCCGACTGCCGGGAACTGAATCGCCTGCTCTCCAGTAAGGTGCACGAACAAGAGCGCAAACTGTGCGGCTTCGTGCAAGAACTGGACCGCACCAAGACTCTGTTGGCGGGCATGGAACAGACTCACCACAAGCTGCAGACCGCCAAGGCCGTCATGAGATACGAGCTGCAGGAGAAGAAACACCTGCTCCACAACCTGCGGCAGCAGCTCGAGAGCACGAGGGAGAACTGCGTCAAGGTGATGCGCTCCAACGCTGAGTCTGAGATCGAGTGGAAGAGTCTGCGCGAGGAGTTCCAGAGCCGCAAGAAGCAGGACAGTCAGGACAGCGGCGTCTCTGACAACGGCCAGAGCACGCGCGAGCAGACGCCCTCGAGCAGCGAGGACTGCTCGGAGAGGGACGACCCGGAGTCGGCCGAGGACGACGACCACTCCGACTCCGTGGAGGACATCCCCGAGGAAGGGGCACAGTTCATTCCAGAGCAGGTGGCCGACTTTGAGGGCAAGTACCGCGCGCGCTCTCAAAGGCTCGAGTACCTGGAGCAACAGTGCCAGATCCTGTACAACAGCCTGGTGCGTAGCAGCGAGCGCAGCAACAACCTGCAACGCCGGCTGCACAGCCTGCTGGAAGCCGGTAGCACCAGCAGCAGTGAGACGGTCGTCCAGTCTGTTCCTTCGGACAACGCGTCGAGCATTCCAGTGGAACCGGATGACTCCGGTTCGCGCGAAGGTGTGATGGACGAGGAGGATTGTGATGCCGCGAGTGACGATGTGTCCTTCTGCGGAGAGGACAGTGAGGAGGCCATGGATGGGGCTCTGCCCGAGATCAGGAAAAAGACTCTGGACACCATAGTGGGCAGGGTGAAGCTCGAGCGGTCCCAGAGCGAGGAAGTCATCTCGAACCTGCGGGCAACCATCGAGCAGCTGCAGACGGCGAACGAGAGGCTGCGGCAGCAGGTGTCCAACCTTGTGGAAGAAAAGGCGCAGCGAGAGAAAGAAATGAGGTGAGCCGCTTTCATAGCACGCGTTGGACCCATGAAGTGTGCGAACAGTACGTGGTGAACGCAAATTTAAAAACGCAGGAACTTACTAATGCCTTCTGCCAGCCACAATCTCCAGCTCGTGTTCACAAAACGCCGAGCGTGGCGTGTTTGACTTCATTCAGTTGACATGTATCATACTGGCCCACTGTTTACACCGAGGAGTTTTGCTGCTAGACAGCTGAGTTGTCATTCGATTACGGGGCACTTGTTTCTGCGCTCAGTCTGCAAGCTTTTGGTTGTAGCAACTCTAGGATTTCTGGAGCGTTTGTGCAGCCGGATTTCTTGCACTTCGATGAATTAGCATTGGTTTTTTTAACTTCTGCTCGAACCAAAGAACAAGCGTCAAAACTATTTACACGTGCCCGTAAGTAATGTGTTCGTACCGTACCGTAATGTTCGTACCGTAAGTAATGTGTATGCATTAACTTCGGGTCTGGGTGTAAAAAAACTAACACCTATGCCATCGACAGCGACTGTTAATTGCAATAGCAGCCACAAATTTTACTGGTGTCGATGAATGGGGCAATCAGTGGACGTGTAGTGCCAGGGTAAGAAAGCAGACATTCAACCCATTCTGTCACCAGCAGGGTCACCACATGCAATCCTTTTGGTGCCCTTTGGTTGACACCATGACTTGTTTCTGAATTATGTCGCATAGAATCAGTGACAAGAATGTACCTTATTCCCTTCGAAGTCAAGCAGCATACAAACGAGCTCCTGCTGGGTGCATGTTGGTCACGAGTTGGTGCATGCTGGTCACACTGGGTGCATGTTGGTCGCGACAGCATGATCACTCTCTTCAGGAGAGTCAATGCTAATTTCTCAAATCTCCCTCACAGGCAAAGGGCATCCGGGATGCTGCGCACGGAGCGCAGTCTCAAGAGCGTCCAGATGCAAGAGATCTCGCGTGAGCGGGGAGAGCTGCTCCTGAGAAACAAGGAGCTCGAGCAGCAGCTGGAGCAGAAAGACATCCAGATCACGCGGATGGACGCCAGCCGCCTCCAGAGCATCGAGAAGCAGCAAATGCTCGAAAAAGAGCTCGGCACGCTCACCGAAAGGCTGCAGGACCAGGCTGCCGCGAACAGCCACTTGTACAGAGTAAGTGTCCAAGCACATCTGCTTCTCTCTTCTCAGCACGACTGCACTCCGCTTCTTGATCACTTTAGGAGACCAGCTGGCTCCTGATGCAACTTGGGCCGCGAAAGTAAATAACGTGCATGGCGGCGTATGGAATTGAACTTGTGATGGAATATTTTGGACTTGCAGCTCTGTATTGCTCAACCCAGTGTGTGATGACGCTACTTGCTCGTCGGATAACATCAGTACAAGTTTTCAAAGACCAGTAAAGTCACAAGTCCTGTGACTGCTCGAAGCGTTACTTCTGTCTCGGATAATTTCTCTCCAATCTGAGATCCATAGTGTCTTTACTCGTTGTTGCTTGCACTCGGTAAGGCACTATACGCGTATAGCGCAATGCCTAGCATTTGCAAAGCAGCTTGAGTGACGACTGACCATTAGCATCGTATACTGCGGTAAAGCTCATTCTCAACGACACCCATAACCGAGAATCTGTCCGGCATGTGTTGCAAATGTATGAACAAGCGCTGTATGACTGGTGTGGCCTGCTTCACTAATACCTGCCACTAACTATCCCTACCCTTAGAATTACGCGGCACAGCAAGCTGATATCCAGGAAATGCGTGAGCGGCTTGAAGACCAAGAACGCATGATTGTGGAACTGGAACAGTGTATCGAGAACCTCAAAGAGGACCAAGTGGTCGAGCAGACAAAGTTCGCTCAAGAGGTGAGGTGCACGACAATATTGTGTTCTTCGGGAAGCACGCAGTGCCTAGACGAAACACTAACTCTGCTACTAGAGCTACATTGCATTTTCGGCTTAACCGATTAAACCATGCATAACAATAACCTTTTTATTGTAGTCTTGGAAATTCATTTAATCTGCACTCCCCAACTTCTAGTACAGGCTTGAAAGCTCATTCTTGCACGCTGAATGATATACTCGGTAGAGTATACGGAAGAGAACTGTTTTTGGTCGTTAGTGGCGTTGTTTGCTGACGTCCATTACTTTTTTTTTTTTCAGGTTCGAAAGCTTCAGCTCGGTTTGGCCTCTCGAGAAGAGGAGTGCTCCATTCTTAGCGACGAACTAAAAAGAGTAAGTACTAACTCGTGTTTAAGAGCATTATCACCACGAATGAATGGATTTTTTGGGTTGCGCCCGGCAAGCAAGGGCACCAACTTTGTCTAAGGTTGCTAGGTGTAATGGCTAATAGCTTTCGCTGATCGCTTTTTGGCAAACCCATATAATATACACACTGCTAATATCAGCGGCGAAATGCAAAAGAAGCGAGTCATTCACGGCTGCTCTCGTCATTTCCGCATTTTAGCTTCGTGTGCAAGCTGATGCTGACAAGGAGTGCGGAGAGCAGCTGAAGCAGCAACTCGAGCAGAGCTCCGCTCAAGTTGCATCATACGAGGAGCAACTGAGCCAGCTCAGGGTGGACACGGTAGAGCTCAAGAAGAAAATTATCAAGCTGGTCAAGTAAGTGTTTCTGGAACCATAATCGCCGCGTCTACGTAACCATGTTAAGTTAAAACAGGTTTTGGCACTGCCCCGTCCAATGCACGCGGTTAAAACTAATATGAAAACAAAACTGGGAACCTCTGGTCTGCAAGGACCGCCTAATGTGATGGATAATGCATTAACCTAAAATAATAGAGATAACGTGTTCCGAAATGAGTGGGAGCCACAGCACGAACGACTCACGTAATTTCTCTGCTCTGTTCATTTTAGTGCTGAATTTTTCTTCGAAATACCGAGTTCCGTTTCTCCGTGCTGCCTCTTTTGAAAGGGATACGGCTTTTGAGCAAATGTACACTCATGGACGAAAGTTTGCAGGACGCGTACTCACACAAGGGGAAAAAAAAATCGTTGTATCGCTACCCAGGCAGTTAGTATTCGTTCCATCTGCTGAATAATGTCTCCTTAAGATGCCAGGCTTTGCTTTTTAGCCTGCCTGAGCAACCTCTTTTTGTTAACCCTCATCCATTGAACTTTTGTGAATGACCGTGTATTAAATTGCAATTGCGGTGCAGATTAATGTGAAAGGCTGCACTTGTTCATTATGCGTGTGGCTCTGTTTGTATCTCTAGGGAGAAGGACATTCTTTGGAAGCAGAACGACAATTTGCAGTTTCTGCAAAAGCTTCAGGCTACTGACAAGTGGATGGACAACAGCGAAACAGACTCCTGCCTTCAGTGTTCCGCTCCCTTCACGTTCACCCTGAGAAAGGTACGCGATTTGGACTTTCTTCTCGGCACTGGTTAATCGTTCGCTCATCAGCCGCTGATTCGCATCTGGGGCTTGATTTTCGAACGCTTGTGGCAAACACAACGCGTTGATTTGAAGTTTCATTTTCATGAACCGCGTCTTTTGTGTACTCTTGCTGATATGCGTGCGCGTACGTTTTCTGTGCTGCCTGCACTAAATTATTCATCTTGTATTGCAGCACCACTGCCGGCTGTGCGGGCGAATCTATTGCCATGAATGCTGCAGCAACTGGCTCATGACCACCGCAAGCAGGTAACATCGTTAAAACCATAAAGAAACCTTAATCGAAGGCCCTAGCTAACGGATTTCGCCGCATTTGATGCTGACAATTCCTAAAAAAAAGTGTACTGCATTCTAAAGGATGCTACACCACAACGTGTACTCTTCGCGCTTCGTTTATCACAGCGGTAAACATATCGGACAGCTTTTCTCGATAAGCAGTGGGGCTCGGGCTAGTTGGTCAATTATCAACTGATTGCGCGGCGCGAAACGAAACAGGTACGAGCCATGTTCATGTTGCCAGACATGGACAAAGTTCTTAGGACTAAACACCTGCGGATAGCAGGCCGATAATAGCACACAGTGATGTTTCAGGCAGCGCAGCCATTCATCTTTCCTCGGCCTGATATCCGTTGAGGTTTGCAGCTTTTATTTCTAACGCGATATGTCAATGCAGCTCACCATATATCTATGGGATACATATAAGAAAGATTAGCTTGAACACATTGGCACATTTCTGGTACAGTAGCTTACGTGTAATTTTCGTATGCAGCCATTTGCATTGGACGGCTTGCTTCATTGTCCCGCCAGTAGACCCCTCTCCCCGTAGTCCTTAAACCACCTTCTTCATATACAACTTCTGTGAGCCTGTTCTTATACACCTGTGGTTCCTTTGCGCAGTCGACCCACCAGGGTGTGTAACGCCTGCGCATTCCAGCATCAGCAGCTGGAACGGGCTGCCAGGAATCCTTCCGTCTGCTCCAACGCATCTGCAGACAGCGAAGAAGATGACATCGGCGAGCTGGCGATGCGGAGGAGGGAAGAGACTGCGGAGACGATTGACACCATCGGTACTTACTCTAGCCCTCTTCATCCAAATCTCCTCTTAATGCTTCCTTTCCTTCTTCGAATGCTTATATTAGCTGGCCAAGCCTTACTTCATCACGCCGCCATGGAAGCTTTTCTAAGACGATCTTTTCCGCGTTTTTTCTCATTAAGAGTCACACACACGGCATCTGCGGGCCGCGTGCATGTGTTTCTCGTGAACATGGCTTCCTTGCCCTGAAATTATGTCGGAGAACGCCGAGCTTTTCTTTCGCAACCTGTAATTTCTCGAACATAGCTTCCTGTGTTCTATCTCCGGATCATAAGTTTATCTATGCTTTCCGTTAGATGTACCCACCCAGTCTTTCTCCAAGGTAGTTAATTTTGTGTTGCATGCCTTGATCGCAGATACAGTATTAATCAAAAGGGGCTAGTGACACGCATTACATTTAGTCGCACTAAGAATCTCTGTGCAACTGATATCGTTCGTGATCGGTGTTTGACAGTTACTTTCAAAACTCTCGTCACAGAAAGGTGGTAGGCTATTGGTTCGGTATTTGGTGCGAAATCTGTCTGGATGCAAGTCGTTCGAAGAGCTGCGTTCTCTAGCTTCGCCAAGCAGAGCTTTCTTACTGCTTATATTGGAAGGTACAGCGCAAGTGGCGCAAGACGTACAGAAAGTGCTTGCCTGTGTCCTCTTTCTGTACGCCTTGCGTACTTTCCAATATGAACCATTACCAACTTTCCCAACTGCCCATCTTTCTTCATTGCTTACTGCTGCCTCTTTCTTACTTCAACCTGCTTGCTCACTTCCAGACTCCTCAAACAGCTCTCCCGTCGAAGCGGTCTCCTCCTCTGCGCCGATCCAAGGAACGGCGCCCAGGACAGAGGCCCTCAAGATGACACGAAACTGGTACGAATTGAAACATGCATTCCTTTCGTGGACCTGTCATTGGCACGCTTCTTTTCTGCGGTCCCGCTGTGAAAGGAAGAAGGGTGACTGTTAACTAAAGGAAATAAGATGAGCACCAAAATTGTTTTTTCTGCAGTGTGACCGCAGCAAAATTCGTTCGGGTCTCTGCTCTTGTCCTCAGCCGCGGTAGCATATCTATATGGAAGCGTAAAGTGTCCCCTCTTCAGACAAATGTGAACCTTAAAACTCTACTTGGCTTCCACAGAGCGTACGCCATGAACCCATAAATGGGCGTCAACCGGGTACACTAACGCAAGCATGACAACCACAAATGACTTTCTTAAAGTTCTAGTATTTCTGCAAGTATAAAATTTCGCGCCACTACTTCTCGTCCCTAATGTTTATTTTTGTACACCTCACTGTTCTACCGATCTGCGAAACCCACGTCTCTTGAAAGCTGGAAATTCCGGTAATCTCTGCCGCAGAAACTCTCGATTCGGTGCCCTGTTCTCTCCGTGCCACCTTTCTGGCGGAGTGCAATTCCACTCGATGCATAGGTCTTTCGTACGCTTCGGCAGCTTTCCGCAGACGCGTCCCTTCTGAGCTGGGGCCCTGATCGCCCCTGGCTTCTCTCCACCGCGTGTGCAGGTCCTTCCCTCGCTTGCGAAGGCCCCAGTTCCTGCAGAGCGGCGCCAGCAGCCTCACAGAGAGCGACAGCTGCGCCAAGCAGGATTTCGACATCATCAGCGACGAGGAGATCGCGCGCTCGCTGCTCGCCTGCAGCCCCTACAACAGCTCCCCCAAGACTACCCACGACCCGGCACTCTTCCACATGAGCGGGCCGCGCACCATGGACGAGATCGCCCAGTGCGGCCCGGCAGGACTCCGTGGGGAGGTGTGGGTGAACGCCGGCGGACGCTACAGCATCCCTGTACTCCTCGCGGTGCCCGAGACGGCGCTCTTCTGGGAGTTCAGATGCGAGCCGAAGGTGCGTTCCCCAACCCTAACGGCAACCGGCCGCCGCGGTGGCTCAGTGGTTATGGCGCTCGACTACTGACCCGAAAGATGCTGGTTCGATGCCGGCCACGGCTGTCGAATTTCGATGGAGGCGAAATTCTAGAGGCCCGTGTATTGTGCGATGTCAGTGCACGTTAAAGAACCCCAGATGGTCGAAATTTGCGGATCCCTTCACTACGGCGTCCCCCATAGCCTGAGTCGCTTTGGGACGTTAAACCGCATAAACCATAAAGCAATATTTATCTATTAAACAAGCCACAGGCTCTGATAATTTCTCTTAAGATTTCATCTTGTCCCTTTTTATTCTAGTTCAATTAGGAAAAGCTTTAATAACTATTTACTCGCTTTTTGTGGGCTAACAGTGTGTAGGCGGCGTTTCCCCGCAGACTTGACCTTTATTCGACCAGTCTCTGCTTTTAGTGAAATGGGGTCGTTTAAGAAGAAATTGCATTCGGGTATTGAGGTTTCGTGTACTGGCGCGTATAAGTGAACTTAAATTACAGCGGTTAGAGGAAAATGGTACCGAGCTCTCCGCTACAGCTTGACTAATAGCCCGCAATGCCCCTTTGAAAAGCAAACTATTAATAAATTGTTCTTACAAATCTGTTCATCTTTCCTTTCGTTGACATTCGTAAACTTGTAAACGCCTCCCCCATTTGCCGTCGTCTTACCAATCTTTATTTTTGTTTTGGAATTTTTTTTCGCGCTCTGAGGCGTCATTTGAGTAGTGCTAACTATTCCCCTTTCATCAATGTCGCTTGCAGAGCATATCGTTCGAGATGCGCTATAAGCCCCTCAATAGCGACGCCGAGCTGGAAGCGATGGACGTCATCCTGACCGCGGTGAGAGTCCAGGCTGACGTGCAGCCGGTCGAAGGCCACCTTCTCGTGAAAAACGTGGGCGTCTACGTCCTCGTCTTCGACAACCAGCACTCCAAGTGAGTCACGACTCCTGCATACACTTTACGTACACCACACGGGCGCGCCTGCAGTTTGCTGTCCGAGATGAGCTTCCACAAAATCGTCCGGAGGCCTCCAACCTCTATGCACTGAAAGAGAAATCCTCTTCAGCACTCGCATCACTTGACCATTCTAGTGTTGTGGATGCCCATTCATTTACTTCATCAGTCTCGAAATGTCTTGTCAGTTCGTTTTCATGAATATTGCGAGTGATAAATGCAAAGAATGACTTTCTTCATTCGTGTATCGAAAAATTGGCAGCACTATAAGTATCACTGGAATCCTGTAGATACAAATTTTAAGACGTGGTAATAAGCCGCCTTCATCACGAATGAATTTAAGTGCAGTTGTTGTAAATGCTGCGCGCAGCTGCTCCCAAATTCCGAGGTTTCTTTCCTGCAGTTTTTTTTTTTTTTTTGCTGACATCTTTCCTGGATTTTAGGGCAACACCTGGCTCCTTTTTGTCGAGATCGTTTAGATACATACCTCGACTGTTCGAGTACATTGGGATTGGTGTTACCGAATCGTAGATAAGCACTATCATCATCAACCTGACTACACCCACTGCAGGGCAAAGGCCTCTACCATATCTCTCCAATTAACCCTGTCTTTCAAAAGTTGCGGCCACAGTATCCCCGCAAATTTCTTAATCTCATCCGCCCACCTAACTTTCTGCCGCCCCCTACCACGCTTGCCTTCTCTCGGAATCTTCTCTGTTACCCTTAAGGACATTTTGATGCCCTGGACATCGTGTTGGTCCCAATTCGATCGCGCGCCTTGACTACTCCCCCTGGTAGGATTTTACCTGGTATGTGTATAAAAGTGCGGGTTCAGTTTTGCTCAAATAAAAGTTCAGCGCTCTTTACCTTCTTCTTCTTCCTGTGTTGTGTTCGTGCTGCTGTTACATATGGACCCTTAAGGACCAGCGGTTGTCTTGCCTTCGCATTACATGCCCTGCCCAAGCCCATTTCTTCCTTGTGATTTCGACTGATATCACTGTATGAACTAATTTTCTTCAGGTATTTTTATCTTTTATGACCATATGAAACAGATTTTAGTGAATCCCTCATAACACGAAGCTCATTTCTGAAGGCGGCTACAAAGCACTGCCGTTTAAAATGTTTCGCATATTTTTTTGTGTGTGCCGAATTAGTGCTGCTGATATTGGCGGTGATGTACTATTCAGAGATGTGCGACCGTCGTAAATTCGTAAAAAAAAAAAAAAAAAACAGGAATCTTGTACTGGAAAAAGTAAAGACGGGCTTCTTTGTGTGCGTACCTGTCTAACAGTGAAGTTAGCTTTGCAGGCAAAATAATGCAGTGGAAATATTCAATCGTCCATGGGGCTGGTTGCTGCAATGTCAGATGTAACGATTAAGTACGAAAGGAAGGGTATATCGGTCTTACGTTGAGCAGAGATGCCTGGACAGGTTCAGCCGCTCACATCATTACCGAGCTATATCTTAGTTCATGATCTCTTTCGGTCTGAGGTACCTCATGCAACCAATATGAACGGAAATGTTTGACATTCATATCTAACGGCGTTCATTGCTCCTTTGTTTTGTTGCAGGTTCATGGCAAAGAAAGTGTCTTACAAACTGCACTTGGATAAGCCATGTGCTTCGGATGGCGAAGCTAGCAGTGTGTAAATATTTCTTCCAACAAGTCTTCAGCGGACTGTTATTGTATAGACGGACTCCTGCGCTGCCCGTGTGACGTGCTTTAGACATGTACATTTTATGTATACGTTTTAGTGTGTGTTGTACCATACCTGCTGTGACTAGCTCTGTGTACAGTAGTGCGATGCTTTTTATGTGTAAGCAGTGCCGTATAAGTTATTTAAAGACTGAAGACGACTTTCTTCCATAGCCCATGACATTGTTTTATAAATGCTAATTTAAATCCTTTTATTTAAAGTGGTGTCGTTGTAATAAAGTGTATTTTCCTATTCACTGGTTGTTCATCTGGTTTATTTTTTCATCTGGAGATGCAGTGAAACAAGAAAGTCGGTAAAGTGTAGGCTATTAGCTCCCATAAAACCGATAGCAAAAGGGATTAGCGAAAACTTGCTAAAGCGGGCACACTTGCTGCGACCATCAACATGCCGTACTAAATGGCAATGAATACGCGCTATCCGAATACTGTGTTGTCACTCATGTCCAGGGTTAACCACATATCATCTTCGACAGAATGTCGCACTACAACTTCAAGCCACCACACTCACCACTTTGCCACGCACCCATTACCATGTTCGTAGATAGTGTCGTAAGGGTGTCGTATGCCACATCGTCGAGCTATGCGGCGACATTTGAGCCTGTGTGGGATCGAATTTGAATATGAGAAGTACCAGCTGAGAAACCAGATAGCGATAAGAGCTGCCCCCCCCCCCCCCCCCTTTTTTTTTAGGGGACAGGGGACAGTCATTCTCTTCCCGGGGGAACCGAGCTGGTCAGACATGTCTTCGCGTGACCCGAATCCAGAGCTTGAAGAGGAGTGAAAAGAAAAGGACCTGCTTTGGTGGCGAGGACTGTGAAAAGGCTGGAGCACGCGATACGAGAAGATATACATCAGCAAGAGCTGCCACATAGCATGAGAGAAGTCGGGAGAATTTGAGAATTTTCGAGAGAACATTTTCCTAGTCTTTCGCCTTCGAGGCTCAGAAGCCTAGCGTTGACTGCGGTGGTCCGTGCACGGCGGTCCAGCAAAATTTGATGGCTGGCGATGGGCAGAGATAGTCGGTGCTCTTAGATTTTCTAGTGGGGTAGCGGATCGGCGGCTGTGGAATGTAAGCGCATTCACAGACCATGTGGGTGAAGGTCGGTAGGAAAGGGGGGGGGGGGGGGGGGGGGGGGGGCTGTTCAAAAGCGACGGATTGGAGCTTGAGTTGATGGCAGCTTGCTAAGCAGCGAAAGAAAAATATACGATGCAAAGAATTTGAATGCGCGTGACCTCGTGCCCCCGCGATTTAAGCCTTTCACCACCTGGAAGCTGACGTTACGGTTGTGCTTTCAATTTTTGGTTGGATATAAGAAGCGCGTGCAGTGGTCTAATATAACAGGACATCAAGAAAAGTTATTGTGCACGAAATATGTTTTTATACCGGGCATGATGCAGTGACAACTGCAGTATATGAAAACCATAAATATTGAAGTGGACACAAAAATAATGCGCCGAAATTTTCATTCTCTGCCAGGGACTCCGGAACGTTTTTGGAAGAGTGTGTGTGTGTGTGTGTGCGGGGGGGGGGGGGGGGGGGGCAAGTATTGTCTTTGCTTTATCATCATCATCACCACCAGCCGGACTAGAACCACTGCAGGGCCAACGCCGCTCCCATATTCGTCCAATTAACCCGGACCTGTGCTAGCTGCATCCACTTGACTCCTGTAAAATTCTTATTAATTATTAATGTTTTATTTTAGTGTAGCCGTTTCAATTTTACATAATTGCATCCTCGCTTATTCTACATTGGTATATACACTTTAAAAATGGTTGGAAATTTCATAATTACTGAAACCTGCGCAGTCCGCGCAAGTGAGTAAACGGATTCGAAAGCGGCGAAAAAAACATCTTTAATATTTCTGAATTCGCGCTCGCACTGAAAAAAATGTGAACTTATATATCCATGCAAGTAGACGTGAAAATGAGCACTAGGTACAAAGCTACAGTATCGCAGACTGACGAGCTTCAAGGCTAGCATGACAAGAGGACGTTGGGCAGGAGAGACTTTCCTTTGAAAAAAAAGTTGAGGGGGGCAGCCGCCCCCCCCTCCCCTCCCCGCTTCCGGAGTCCCTGCTCTGTAATGACTTGCCGTCAAGCGCTGCAAGATCCTCAGACTTGTCTGTGAATTGAAGCCTTCTGGGCGGCTGCGACACTCTGGGCGCTCGAGGTTCCTTTAGACCCAACTCTGCCACAGGACGTCAAATGAGGCGTCAGACCACAGCCCTAACAAGCGGTCACAAAGAGCCTCTGCAACTTCTTTTGCTCCTGCAGCGCGGTAAACTGGGCGTTGAAGCATTCTCGCTAATTCCTCGCACGGGCCAAACAGGGCTATAGAAAGGTTGATGCCCAATAAAGTTTCGAACTTCTTTAATACTTTCTCATATCATTTTAAGGTTGTCTTGCCGGTGCAACTGAAAGAGCTTTGAGCTTGCACCAGTTCCTGCTAAGTTGCCTGCACCCTTTCAAAGTTCTCAGCGAACCTTTCCATTGATTTCACTCTTACTGTCCACCTCTTTGGACACAGTGGTAGCAGTAGGGTGTCCTGTCTAGAACAATCTTTCTCACCGGCATCATTACCCGGGGGAAGTACAACGCTCGAAAAAACAACCTTCCTGTTCTTCTATTCAAGTATTGCATTGGAAACATCCTTTACAATGTTG
This sequence comes from Amblyomma mixtum, assembly GCF_055824585.1. NCBI lineage: Eukaryota > Metazoa > Arthropoda > Arachnida > Ixodida > Ixodidae > Amblyomma > Amblyomma mixtum. The sequence continues at coordinate 94,470,910 of NC_143017.1, read as the reverse complement.
AGAGCGTCGCCGATGCTTCTCTTGCCGTTCGTACGAGATGCAGTATTAAACCTTGTTCATGTTAGACGATGCCATCGTACTTTGCCGGAATCTGCCGATGTTCTTCGCGGGACACCAGACCGCCAGGTCAATGCTACCCTTGGGACTAGCATGCGACAGCGGTGGGATGTCGCAGGCGAGCTCCCCTGCCCTCCTGTTCCGGAGTCCCTGTTCTCTCCTGTCTACAACCGTCCGTTTAAGAAGCACAAAACGTTTTTAGATCCCTTTCAGTTTGCAAGCTCCCCCGGGCCGCGCCCAAGAAAGCGGCCCCGTCCGCTTCCACTCACCACGCGGCGCTGCTGTCGCTGTCGGCCCGGAGCCTCCGGAGCGCTCGCGCTTGGCAGTTGCTGTGATAGCCTGTTCTCATCCGCGATAACCTTGGGAGCGAGCACGTCGAACTCAAATTTCCTGTACTTTTGGAGCTGTCACGTTGAAAATTCAGTCTCATGGTTAAAGAACTGTTTCGCCTGGCTAGTAAGGGTGAGATAAAGAGCAGGCTGATGCCAGTTCCCAAAAAACCATTCGTTTGCATTGCGCTTTATCGCATCGCATTTGCGACGTTTAGCGGTGATGATATGCGTATCTTGGACTAAACCTATCAATATTTCTTCGGGAGAATGCACGAAACATTAATGAAAGGTTAAAACTAGCGATGTTCCGGTTCTAGATCAGTCACAAAATTCCGCGCTATGTTATCAACGAAGCACCGCACATACGAGCAGCATTTTGCACGTTCTTTAGAATGCCAATTTCAGTGAACATAACTATAAATGCAGACATACTTAGCTGGATGCAGGGAGGGAATAACTATAGAAAAGCTTTTTGTTTGCAATGATCGCACAGCCGGGAGCAGCGTCCAGCACTTTCATTTTTAGAATGTTAATTTCATTGAACAGAGACAAGCATTAAATGCAGACACTAAGTCGGAAGCACGGAGGGAATGGCTACAGAAGGCGAGTTTTTTTATTTGCAATGACAACCTTTTCTCTGTTCTCTAGCCGAATGTTCACGTCTCTCGCATAGAAGTGCATGCGTGTCACTGTGACAAAATGCAGCACTTGGCATGTAAAAGTGGCCATATGCTTTGCACATCCAAGCCGAGCATGGTTTTGCGATTCCAGCTCGTCTAGCACCTCCCAAAAAACGTCCACAAAAACGGGACCTTCTTTCAAAGAAATCGAGATTCCTTTGTTTACAATGTTCCTAAGCTCTAGCATCTTTTTGGTGGGATGCTTTAAGCACCCTTGCTTGAAGCTTTTGTATACTGTAAGATAAGCTTCACTGCCAACAAATGGCGCAGGAGAGCTGATATCTTCGATGCTGATATCTGCTGGCTGCTCCAAATCAGGCGGCGGCGACGATGGCGTAGACGCGAAGGGCCACGCTGGTCGGGCAAACAGCGTGGCGAGCGCCGCCGCGCGGCAGGAAACGGAAAGGCGACAATCCGTGCACCGGAGCTTTCAAACTGAAAGGGATCTAAAAACGTTGCACAAAACAGCATTGCAATACACTGGAAGATGCTATCTCTATGAAAAGTTTACGCAACCGAGTATGCAAAACATATTCTTTCGGAGCAGTAAGAAAATCTATTTGCCTGAAGTGTGTAAAGTTGTGAGGTCACGTGCAAGCTCTATACCCTGGTAACAATACCACGCCACTGGGTGGTGCGGAAAAACTACAATAGACTTTTTTTTTTCTGAAAAAGCGCGTCCCCAAATATTTTCATCACGATAGTACAAATGGCAGAGTAGAGAGGACGCTGCCAACACAACGTAAACCAGGCTGCGACTTTTAGGCGTTCTGATATATCTGTCTACTAAAAAAAAACGGGAAGATCGATAGTATGGGAAAATATACACATACAGAAATATGTAAATATAAGAAAATAATGAAATAACGTCTTAAAAAATGTATGTCCAGAACTTATTAAACGAAAGTTGCGCCAGCAGAGCACCATTTGCAGTATTCACAAATTTGAATTTAGTAGAGAAGAATATATTTATTAGCTGACTAACGAAGCTTATGAAAAAATGAAATGTGAAGTTTAATCCGAAAGTTTCTCGAACGCTTTTTTTTATTAAAACCGTTAAAAACACGACAAGAATTCCAAACAAACGAGTGACACGTACAACGGATTTATGCTCAACCACTGCAAGTTATCATTACACTACCAACGCAAATACGAGGGGAAATGGCTCCTACTTATTGGGCACTTTCAGTGGTCCATTCTAGCAATGCATGAAAAGCAGCTTGAATACTTAGCTACGTGGTGCATTGTTCATGATGAATTAAAGGAAGCAATAATTTCGCTGCATGCACACTCTGCTTTGACTTCCTACGCCCTGATTGAATTCTGGAGGTACTGATTTGAAGAACTAGGCTTATCGTATGCGCTTACTGGCGATGTACTGTAAAACCTCGTTATATTGAATTTCAGGGGACCGGTAGAAGCTTCCGAAATATCTGATTGTCGAGTTACCAAAGTCTACCCAAAAAGCTGCCAAAAAAATTTGGGGGACACAAGCTCCGCCTTTAAGGACATGTCGTTATGGCGTTCCCGTCAGCGACTCCTCTGCCCACACGAATGCTGTTTCCATTATTATGTGAAAGACCACACGACATACGTAATTTTGAAGCTTCACTAGGCTCGTCAACACCGCGCTTCGCGTGAGCCACACTACAGATTTGCCACAGCTGCGCATGCGCGAAACCGAGTGACGTCACGCGGAGCGTAGGTGGCTGCTGCTGCCGCAGCCGTCGTCGCCGCCGCGCTCTGACTCCGTCGCCTAGTCGCCTGACCTTTCGCCGCCTCTTTTCCTCCTCGCAACCGTTTGACCTTTCGCCGCAGCCGTGCGCAGTGTACATTTGAAAGGAGGGGTATATAAGGCGTGCTTGCCCATAGAACAGGCTGTTAAAGGGCAACTGACCACCCCAGCTCAGCAGACACTCTCTACCTCTCTTTGAGCGAGCCTCCTCTCCTTCCATTCCCTCCTCGAAATTCTTCTCTCCCGCTCCTCGTCGAGTAGGCTCGGCAAGGCAAAATCACCCCTTCCTTCTCCGGTGTAAGCCGGAGGCGTGGTGTCTGTGGAGTGCGTCACAGGGCGACGTCATGGCCCCGCCTTCAATAGAATTCTTTTCTTGGTTTTTGCATTTTCTCCGCACACTGAGCGATCGAGAGGCGCGATCGGCTCGACCACCTAGACTTGTTAGCGAGCGCATCCTTTCATACATCTGTTTGTCATTCCCAGTTAACGAGCCACCTTTTCATTTTCTTTTAGGCCTCCCCACCGTTTCACGAGCGGAGGGGCGGAAGTCGGTTGTGTTCGAAACACACGGCGAAGCGCGGACCCGGCAACCGCCCGTTTGCTTTTCTCCATGCGTGTTTGTGTTCTGTGTGTTTGTGTCTTTTCTCCGCTCCAAAGCATATGTCATTCATTGGAGTCAAGGCGTACGCAAGATGCACGAAAGATAAGCGGTTTGTGTGCGGAGCGGTGAAGTGGGCGAGCGAGGGAAAGGCTCTGCTGCACTACTAATTAAAACCTTGTTTTGGGGGGCTCGCATAGAAGAAAAGAAACTGAGAAGGGAGCGCGCACGCAGAGCGTCTCGTGACGTGATCACGGCGGGGGGGGAGGGGGGGGGCGAACCAACTCCCTCAGTTTTACTATTTTTTTTTACTTTTTATGGCTAGGGTTCAAGGCTGTCGCCGCACGCTCCCTCCGCAGTTTTTTTTTTTTTTTGTTCCTTCATGCGGGTTTGTAGGCATGAGCCAGAACAGAAGGCGCTGCGGAAAGCCTTGTGCAGACGACGCGACGCCAAGGCTACGCCCAACCTTCTCCCGTCAGTCAGAACGATGCACCAATGGAGTGCCTTTAGCGAAAGTATCCCCCCTTGACGTCAGCGGGGTGCAGAGTAGTGGGCCGGGCCCGTTTTTGAAGGAAGGAAAGAACGAACGGGCTTTGATTTGAATTTTCGCAGCTTTTCGGGGCGCGCATGGCTCTAGTATTTTGCAGAGGTTATCTTCGATGCCTCATCTATGCAGTGGGCTTGTTTTTCAAAAATGTCCGGACCCTGGTCAGTGGCCCTTTAAGAGTGGACAACGAGGCCTGGCGCCGGCGGCAGAAGCATAGACGACGACGGCCGGGGCTGTTGCTCTCCAAATCACCTAACCGATCGAAGGACGCTGTCTACCACGGGCCTGGGAGAAATTACTGTCAAACGAGTGTCGTCGTTAGGCAACGATGTGGCGAGAACTTGGGACAGCAGCAGCAACGCTGGAAGCAGAGATGCACATGAAGCACGGCGGACAGCGGTATACGTTGGCCGAGTCGGCCTTCGGCTCACCGAACGGGATGATGCTACGCAAGGTCACGCTGAGCGAGGCTGCTAATTGAAAGACGCTGTGTCGAAGGGGTCTCGTGCTTCGGCCATCCGGCGGGGGAGTTCGAGAAGGTTCAACCACCTGCGAGGAGTCTGCGGGATTCTGCTTTCCCACGGAGGCAACGCACAGAACACTTGCGGCAGTGGTCAAGGTGACGCATCTGTGTTTGATGACTGTCTTCCCCTTCTCATCCCCCGAGCTGTGAGAGAGCGAGAGAGCTTCGGCACCGCCCCGTGCCGTGGGTGGTACCGCCAGCGTCATCAATGGCCCATCCGATTGGACAACGTTATTCGAACCAAGTTCCCCAGTCAGGGATCTAGGGAACGCGAACCGTATTTAACGGGATGTTGTTGTGTGATCGGAGCATTGGATTGCATTGCATTCGATTCTCATCTGTAAATATGTAGAATAAACCCTTCTGTACAGTTTCCTCGATAACGCAGTCCGACATCGTCATTCGGAGCCGGTACCTGCGAGGCTAAACGAGTTAGTCATCTCCAGGACCCCTCCGTCTTCAACTCTGGTTCCAGCGGTGGGATAGAAGCCCCATCTTTAACACTGGTTCCAGCGGTGGGCTTGTGGCCCGTTCCAACACTGGTTGGCAGCAGCTGGGATGGACCGTGCGACATCGTACTTTCTCCACGGGTGAGCGTTTTGGCTTTTGCAATGGGATTCGCCAGGCTTTAAGATTCAGAGAATAATCTTGACTGGGAATCAGGGCTTTGTCGTTTGAGAGGGGTTATTCTCAAGGCATTGTGGAGTTAGCAGAGCCAAAGCGGAGAAAGCGTTGTCATGGACCTAATGAGATTGTACAAGTCGGACTTGCTGTTGATATGCGAGGAACTGTCGGTTGAAGTGCCTAGCAAATTAACCAAACTTGAATTGGGCGAATTCATTCTTAAACAAGTCAAGCATAACGATCAGTTGCTGGTAGATACGTGGAATTTGGTACAAGGTGAGAAAGCTGATCAGGAGGCTAAAGAAAAAGCCGACCAGGAGGCTAAAGAGAAAGCCGACCAGGAGGCTAAAGAGAAAGCCGATCGGGAGAAAAAAGCACGTAAGGAGCAAGCTGATCGAGAGTGGGAAAAAGAGAAGGAACGGCAACGGCAACAGTGGAAGGTTGAAATTGAAACAACGAAACTAAAGATATTAGAAGTTCAAAACGAAATACGAAGAAAGGGCGGTAGTGTGAGAGCCGGAAGTCCTGAAAGAGCAAGCGATGCTTATGAAATAGGTCCGCAGATAAGACCCGAAAAGTCTGTGACCGTAGCCGCGTTGGTAAATCGCGACACCACGAGGGAAGTGGCAGAGAACGCGTTCAACCGGTGCGGTGGTCCAAGAGAAGCCGCAGAATCCGAGACCGTGTCCGGAGAAGTTGGACGTAATGCTAAGAGAGAGCATTCCGAGATAGCGTCTAAACTACACGAGTGCGAGGATTCTCCTCCAAGTGAGGTAGGAGTGGCAACGGACAACTTTGTCGGGACAGTTGCGAGCGCGACACTTTCAGTAGAGCTGATACAGGCGTCAAACCGGCAGGACCGCGAAAAGGGAGATTTTAATATCGGAAAAGGTTTCGAGGTAGAAACAGCGGAAACCCCCTTTGAGAGTAACAACCGCGGTAAGAGCGAGTTGGGATGTCACAGTGGCTTCAGTGACAAAGGCTCCGGAGAGGCTACCTTGGCAGTGCTGGCGCAAGCAGAAGGCGAGACTGCCGAGCAAAAGGACAGCCAGGCGGGCTCAGTTGTAGCTGAGCACTGCAGAGTAGAGAATGGCGCGCAGAGCGACAGCCAGGCGGGCTCAGTTGTGGCTGAGCACTGCAGTAGAGCGAATGGCGCGCAGAGCGACAGCCAGGCGGGCTCAGTTGTAGCTAAGCACTGCAGTTCAGGGAATGGCACGCAGAGCGACAGCCAGGCGGTCTCAGTTGTGGCTGAGCACTGCAATGTAGACAATGGCGCGCAGAGCGACAGCCAGGCGGGCTCAGTTGTAGCTGAGCGCAGCAGTGCAGAGAATGGCGCGCAGAGCGACAGCCAGGCGGGCTCAGTTGTAGCTGAGCACTGCAGTAGAGAGAATGGCGCGCAGAGCGACAGCCAGGCGGGCTCAGTTGTAGCTGAGCACTGCAGAGTAGAGAATGGCGCGCAGAGCGACAGCCAGGCGGGCTCAGTTGTAGCTGAGCACTGCAATGTAGACAAAGACGCACAGAGCGACAGGCAAGCGGGCTCAGTAGTGGCTCAGCACTGCGATGTAGAGCATGACGCACAGAGCGACAGCCAGGCGGGCTCAGTTGTAGCTGAGCGCAGCAATGCAGAGAATGGCGCGCAGAGCGACAGGCAAGCTGGAGAGGACAACTCCCGAGGGAATGAGCTGGGGATCTCAGGGGCAGTTTCATGTCCGTCTGTCAGCTGCGTGGAGCTGGCACTCTGCTGCGAAGGCACAGAGGCCAGTTTGGAATTTGAGGAAAATTTCCAAAGTGCGACTGAAAAACTAGAGATAGCTAGGTATGATCAGGAGACGCATGCGGTACAGTCTAGGCGCAGAAAAAGAAAAAGGGCAAGAACCAAGAGAAAACGAATCAAATTCAAAGCCCTAGATTCGGTTGCGCACACAGGTGCGAAAGAAAGAAATGCGGTGGAAGGAAAGGCGAAGCCTTCCCGCGTTGCGCCTCGTAAACTTACGCTTGCAGTTACTGGTCAGGCGGGACGCGAGTCAAAGGCTGACCGCAGTAATGAAAAGGGGAGAGCACGTCTTCCAAGCAAAACAGGCGCGAAGTGCTTCAAGGGGCATCGGCCTGTAAGAAAGACTAGACCGCGCCGTCCGGACAAAAAGCCAGTTAGGAAAAAGGCAAAGCGGCCCAAGAGATCAGAAACCGCAAGGTTGCGCGGTACTCAGCGCATGCGAACGCAGGAGTCGAACAACCGAGACGACACATGCAGGCGTGTTCGGCGGGCGCACTTGAAAAGGAATCGTCCTTCACATTTGGCACCGCATTCTAGGAAGCGCGCATGGCGAATGGGTAGCCGAGCTTCCTGCGTGGGGCGAGAGAAAGAGGTACCTTCTCGCGCTGGTCACTGCTCGTTGTCCAGAGCCAGAGTCGGTTATCGACATTGTAGGCGCGACCAAGGTTTTCGTAGAGCCTCGAGGGGGCGCGGAAACGACAGTGAGAGTCGGGGATCGTTTTTTTTCTGCAGCCTTTTGTCACGAGTTGACCGCAGTACAATCAGTCAAAGCGCGACCGCGGCGGGCGCGTCTGAAAGACTAATCCTTTCAACTCGGCGGCGGGGAGTCAGCTTTCCCCCCCGCGTGGCGACTCGAAGTAGCTGTTTCGTTTTTTTTTATTCCTCTTTTTTTTTCTGTGTGTGTTTATGAAATCAGGCAGGGAAAGGCTACTTTTGAGTTAAAACGAGTTGATCGGAGGTTACTGTTTTTTTTTTTCCTTACCTTAGACAAGGGCTATGGCGTCACTGAGTTAGAAAGGCTATGGTGTCACCGAGTTAGAAATCACAGGTGTCGATTTCACATGCTACCAAGAGATAACGGCATTCACAGGAGTGCAGCTCGCGTAGAACTACGCTTAGAGTCGCGTAGACGGAGATTTGATCCCTTAATTGTCTGACACCTTACCAAAGGGAGCCTCACTGACATACACTGAAATGACCGAAGAGAAAACTCGTCTGGGGGAAGCGCTCGGGTCCAGACCTTTGCTTCAGACCACTTACTATGGTAAAGAGTTTTTAGTCCAGTGTGACGTCAATGATAGAGGACTGGGTGCTATTTTAATTAAGTCAAGTTGGCGACGGCCACGAAGAGCACCATGTTCAGTACGTCAGCCGCAGGCTGACATGTAGAAAAGCGTTAAGCGCTTTAGACAAAGAGCGCGCGTTTGGTTTAGGCGGCACAGACGTTGTCGGGTTACCAGAGTTACTTGAACGGCGCAAAGTTCATATTTGAGACTGACCATCGTCTCAAACGTGCTTATGACAGTTTTGTCCCCCCAAAAATGGTCGCTTGCTTAGACGGAGTCCTGCTCTCCAAAAACAATTTCTCGATGCGTTTCAGGAACGGAAAACCGCACGGAAATGCTGATGGATTCAGCCGATTGTTGTAGACAGGAGTACTTGGTAGGACCACCTACTGTGTGTGGGTTTTTGTTTTTAACCTTGGTCCAAGCAGTCCGTCTTTGGCGATTTCAATCGGGATATTTTGCGCTTTCTCGGCACCAAAATTGCGCCAAAATCCAATCATGTTTTAGTAAACCTTTGTTGTCATTGTGGGAAGCCTGGTGGGTCTTTGGCAAATTCCGAGCGCTTGCTTGTGGGTCAGTGCCCTGTCTCGTGGAACAGTCCACTGATGCCATTCTTTGTTGAATGTTCGAGCTTGGATGCCATTTCTGGAAACCAGCCCTACCACCCGACTCCGGCCTCATCTCTTCCTGCCCAGCGGTCGTGAACGCTGGCCATTCGAGATTTTTCGGGCCGCGGACGAGCTGTTAAGAGTGGACAACGAGGCCTGGCGCCGGCGGCAGAAGCATAGACGACGACGGCCGGGGCTGTTGCTCTCCAAATCACCTAACCGATCGAAGGACGCTGTCTACCACGGGCCTGGGAGAAATTACTGTCAAACGAGTGTCGTCGTTAGGCAACGATGTGGCGAGAACTTGGGACAGCAGCAGCAACGCTGGAAGCAGAGATGCACATGAAGCACGGCGGACAGCGGTATACGTTGGCCGAGTCGGCCTTCGGCTCACCGAACGGGATGATGCTACGCAAGGTCACGCTGAGCGAGGCTGCTAATTGAAAGACGCTGTGTCGAAGGGGTCTCGTGCTTCGGCCATCCGGCGGGGGAGTTCGAGAAGGTTCAACCACCTGCGAGGAGTCTGCGGGATTCTGCTTTCCCACGGAGGCAACGCACAGAACACTTGCGGCAGTGGTCAAGGTGACGCATCTGTGTTTGATGACTGTCTTCCCCTTCTCATCCCCCGAGCTGTGAGAGAGCGAGAGAGCTTCGGCACCGCCCCGTGCCGTGGGTGGTACCGCCAGCGTCATCAATGGCCCATCCGATTGGACAACGTTATTCGAACCAAGTTCCCCAGTCAGGGATCTAGGGAACGCGAACCGTATTTAACGGGATGTTGTTGTGTGATCGGAGCATTGGATTGCATTGCATTCGATTCTCATCTGTAAATATGTAGAATAAACCCTTCTGTACAGTTTCCTCGATAACGCAGTCCGACATCGTCATTCGGAGCCGGTACCTGCGAGGCTAAACGAGTTAGTCATCTCCAGCACCCCTCCGTCTTCAACTCTGGTTCCAGCGGTGGGATAGAAGCCCCATCTTTAACACTGGTTCCAGCGGTGGGCTTGTGGCCCGTTCTCAACAAGGCGCAGACACTCGCCATGGAAGAAGAAGAAGCAACAGTCGGACGGCGCAGAAACACCGATCCTTTATCTCCCGATTCTTGGCCGATCCCTCAGTGTGGGTATGTGCCATCTTTTCAAAGCCTAACAACAACACTGATCCAGAAGTGGTAGCTTAGGAGTTGGCTGAAAAGCAGCGAGAGCTTTTCGCTTCGAGATATCCAGGCTTAAAGCCAATTTTTTTACAGGTTCTATTTATGAAGGCTATATACAAAGGCGAGTCGGCCAGAGCTCGGTGCATCAGCGAGAATATGCCGAGCTGCTTCTTCCCCGTCCCCACTTCGTTGTTCCTTCAGCGTCCATTGGCAGCGCGTAGCAATGTAAAACCTCGCTTCAATTCATGTACATGCCCGCGTGGCCTATGGGTTAAATTCAATTTTATTCAACATCTTGAGGATGTTGGGTGCGCCGACAAAAAGCCAGAGAAATAAAAGGCTTGACAGAGGCCGACGCACCCTACAATGACTTGACAGCAGCACCAGAATGGAATACAGCGTGTGGCATACATTCATAACAGGATCGCTGAGATGCGCGAATATGGAAATAAAACGGCATGTCAGCACACAGGAAAAAAAAAACTGCAAATCATAAGTACAAAGCTCAGTGACACGAAGTGCCGACAGTACCTAATTGCCAATCAATTTAGATGCCTTATTTAATGAGCACTGAAGAGTGTAAGAAAGCATTTGGCGACCATAATTCATCGAGTTTTCGGCACGAACCATGTGAAACCGGTACGGGTGGCATACTTCAGTTCTTTTCATTTTAAGTCCGACAGGTGCATCATAAGTGAATTATTTTATCTAATACTTGTTTTATACCGCCCCAATAGTATAGATTGAAAGACTTGGGGAACGGGGTGATGCCAAGCGATGCAAAAATCGGTTCCGTATGTTCAAATCGTGAAGCATTAACAATATTTTGAGCAATTTTCTCGTGAAGTAAATGCAACCGTTTAATATTAATAAATGATGTTGTGCCCCAGACCAAAATACTTCCACATATCATTGTAGTGTCCGTTCGTTCGCGCTCAAGGCCCCAGGAAAGGGGTGTTATCATTTTTGTTCGTGACGCTAGAAGCGGCCGCACTAATCTCGATTTGTCACAGCCATGAAGAGCTGCATCTACGTTTTTTCCAGATTACTCTAGATGATCTTGACCTGTTATCTGGAAGTTTCCTTGCCGGCTTTAAATTGAGCGATGCCGCGAGCGGCGGGCATTCGTAGTTCGACGACTGACGAGCACGTTTGTTGCTTACGCCGCCGCCGAGTGATTCAGTTCTTTTGCGGGCACAAGTCAGCCCAAATAAAGAGCTTCGTTTGCAAGTCTTGTTGCTGTCTTCCAGACCGCTGGACTGCCGTCGCTACAACGTGACAATACAACAGTTAGCAACAGAAGAAAACAGTGCATTGAACAGCATATGCTTAATATGCTTTGGAAAAAAACGCGTTCATCCCATGATAAATTTTTTTGACCGCAGGAACTATTTGAATAAAGGAGGAACCCACTTTTAGACAAGTTGGTGAGACAGCAGGATCCTTATTACGAGGCCTAAAAAGTACAGCTTTGCTTTTTTTCCTGTGTTTATGATCAGTGAATTCGACTGAGTCCATTCGTGAAGTTGGTGCAAACAATCTGTAGCTTGCTGTTCAAGATCTCGCACATGTGCCGCTCGAAAGAATATATAGTGGTGTCATCTGCATATATTACAAAATCTGGGAGCTTACTTATGCATACTATGTCGTTGACATAAAAGGGCGTCTTTGACATAGCGTCTTTGATCCGCAACCTAAGGGTCAGGGGTTCGATTCCCGACTAATTACCGCACCACTTTCTTTTCAGCGCAGTTCATTCACGGCTCCAGAAACATAAAAGGCCTCCGCGGCCTCCTTCATGGTGTGATGCTGCAACAATGGAACTTCCTTGCGTGTGGCGTCGTCGGATGTGGGCATATATACCGGGTGCCCCAGCTAAATGTAACCAAACTTTTAAAAAGGGGGAAGTGTCCTAGCCCAGTGAAACCAGCTCAGGGTTGTTCATAGTCGCGTGGCCTAGTCTTGAGTATTTTTTTCGCTCGTCAAAGTTGATTAATTAGTTAAGTTTAATTAGCTAACTTTTTAATTATTGACTTCAGGAAGAAAGTGTCAATGCAAAAGTTTTAGATCGCCTCGAAAAACCGCTAGTAGAGCTGTTTCCGTCAAGTTACGATTTACGTAGCTTCATTTATAGGCCTTAAAAGAAAGTTGTCACGTGATCAGCTCCTCGCTCTCTTCTCTGCCCCAATGTGCACCCAAAGTCTCATCGTGGAGAGGCCTTCAGAAAAAATGGATTTTATTCTTCAAGGCGCGTCTTGGGACGTTGAAGTTGCACAGTTGACATGTGGAAGCTTTTTTTTTTATTGTGCGGGTTATGGTTAAAGGCCGGTAAAAAAACTACTTTACGTAAATATTACTTTGCTGCAAATGTCTCAGTAAGCTGTTTCTCAAAGCGATCTACAACTTTTCCATTGACACTTTGTTCCTGAAGTCAATAATTAAAAAGTTAGTTAATTAAGCTTGACTAATTAGTCAGCCTTGAAGAACGAAAAAATACTGCAGACTAGGTCACGCAACTCTAAACAACGCTCATTTGGTTTCAGACGGCTAGGACACCTCGTGTTTTTTAAAAGCTTGGTTACATTTAGCTGGGACACCTGGTATACTTCGCTGCACAAACTGCAAACAGTGCGCAGTGCGAAAGTGTTTCGACGCACTCGAAGAACGGAGATACCATGCCCACGCAAGGAATGAAAACACGCGTCGGAATCGGAACGGCAAGAAAGCCTACTAAAACGAACAAGAAAATGCCATCCGGAACGCTGCGCAGCTGTCCTCGGCTGGCTGGCCCATGTGAGGCCGTTGACAACTGCCGTCGCCTCGCGCTGGCACGAAGCACAAAGAAGCGAAACCGAAACTTTGCGGCTGGTCCATTTTCCGGTGACGCATGGCTCCGCGAATGTCGTCACGCCCGAGTCACAGGCGAGTGGACAAGGCTGCACCCGCGCAGAATTTGCACCATGCGATTCCTGCTTGAAAAGGGCCATTCAATTGGGATGACCGCTCACTGCGCAGCGGTCCCATCGAGACATGGCTTTATGTTGGAAGCCCGTCCGAATTGATCGATGTGAGACCACGTACATCCGAACTGACGATCGCCCTACGCGATAGGCCTACATTAGCGTTGGCAGCATAGAGTTAATATAACCAACCATAGAAGTTGGCGCAACCTCGCCAGTAGTCCCATTTACCCGGATTTCCGAATTCCTTTTAGGCGCTTTTTATTATTTAGATGGAAAACATCTTTTTCCGCGTGAATAGAAAATCCGCGCCTCAAGAAAAACCATTAGCCACTTTTCCAGTGGAACACAGCAATAGTTAGTTTGTAAAACGCATGTGCGAAATTTCTTCAGAACTGTCAAAATAGGTGGAAAGCTCAATATCAAAATACCAGCTGGGATTTGTGAAATTCGCACAATTAAGGATGGTGGAATTTTCTGTTTGAAAGATGTGCATGGCGGTAGAAACTCTGGGGGGGGGGGGGATTAGCTGGCATTATTAATTCTGGAAAAATCTGTGTGCAAGGAAAAGGTGAAACGTGCTACCACGGTCACTATTTTGAGAAATATTATTTGCTGCGTTCGCTAGTTGGCATAAAAAAACATTCTGTTTTCTATAGGAAGAATGTTCAATTCATCTAAAGAAAAAAAAATTAATAGGTGCCATGTAGATCACATGGAAAAGGCTTCGAGTTCACATGTACGCAGTTGCGCACAAAGCGCCTTTAAGGGAAGGGGGGGGGGGGGGGGGGCGAAATGATGAGATTTTTCTGTATAAAACAGTCTGAATGCAGTCGGGCTTGTTGGCACTTGTTTAATGGCTCTGACATTGTGTCTAGCAGAAAAACGCACACACATAAAAGGTGAGAAAAAAAAAAGAAGGAATAAACATGGCTACGGATTAGTTAAAACGTCCAGCGACAGACGTGATGTCCCTCCATTTTATTCCACTTCTTTCTTTTGGCTTGTCTTCTGTGCTGAAAGAACGACTTGAAAGAGGGATTGAAGCGTTCACTTTGTCTACTGTCCGGCAGACAAACACACTAGTTTAAAAAAAATTGTTAATGCACGCCATTTAAAATGAGGTCCTTGGCCGATTATTCTTCAGAAAGCTCTTCTTTAGAAAAGACTTCTGCGACGAATTTTGGCATGCTTTATTCTAGTGGTCACTTGTAATGTTGACCTGGTCTCTAAGTATATACTTGGAGAATTAGTTCACAAGAGCTATCACACACCCCGAGTTCGAAGGCGCTTTCAATATATCAACGTCTTATTTTCTGGTAAAGGCAGCGAACAATGTTTGATGTTAAGTTCAGTCTGCTTCAGGTCTGTTCCTGCAGAACACGCATGCGTCACGACACCGCAGAAAGCAGCACTTCCGTCCACTTACGTACGATGCGCCGAAAGGGGCGGTTATAATTCGTACCTTCATGATAACATCACCCTCTTCAACGCATGCTGCCTGACGGCGTCGGCTGGCCTTGAATTCTCCGCATTCGTATCAAACAGATTGATATCACATATCTGCACTCCCTAGATAAAGGCAAGGCACTTCAGCGCGGCTGAGATGACGACTTGCTTCAGCTTATCATGTAGGCAGGAATACTGATATTTAAGGAAGCTAACAGGCATCGAAACCGAGGAAAGTATGTGGGAATTTTTATTTGAAAATCAATTGATCAGAAATCTAAAGAAATTGATAGATTGGACAACCGCCGCCGTAGTTGTGTTGGTAAGAGCCCCGTATGCGAAATTCGTAGGTCCTGGGTTCGGATCCCACCGGCGGCATGTGGTTGTTTTCTTAACTCGATAGCGTTAAACGCCCCGTTTTCCAGAAAATCCGGCGTCGGCGTTCTGAGCGAAAAATCACGGGCATGGCTCTGGCAAGTGGTCCCCAGAAAGCAACGTGGGTAACGTGGGAGACAGATGGGCCACCTAGGTCACGTGACCTTACAGCGCCATCACAACCTGCCCACCGGATAGTGAGCAAACTGCCCAACGTGGTGGGTAGCGGTTAAATTAATAATTAATTCATCGCTCAGGAAGAGCAACCAAGGTCGCACAAGGCCCATCGGTGGGAGCACCTGCCATCGCAGGGCAGTGGCGCATTGCTTAACTACCAGCGACCTATGAATGTAAAGTAGAGAATGACCTCCTGTATATATGAGAACTAACCCATTACGCTATCGCGTCTTAAGACGGCGCTTAAGTGTCCCTCCAATTTTTCTTTTAGTTTCTTCATCATTTAATTTTCAGCCAGAAAATAATTTCACTACCATTTGTCCTTTAATGCATCAAGCTGAAAAAAAAAATCCCCTATGCTTTACAATTGGCGATGACTTTTGGCTTCCTCAATATTTAATTTATAACGAGCCCCTCATTTCCTTATCCCTGCCCATGAATACTTACGTTAGACAGACATTGTATGAGCATAGGTCAAAATTCCTGTTCATGGTGGCTTTCGTTTCACATTTCTCTCAACTCCTTTCGGTCAGCACGCAGCAGTGATAGTGGCCAAATTGGTGCCAGTTGACGGGCCCATGCACTTTCCTTCTCTTTCTTTATGGCTTGATGAGGTCTAGCCTGTTGAGTTGTGATATTCGCTGCACTTTCCACATCTTTTCCATGGCACTGAGTACTCCCAGCTGCATGAGATTGGTCCTAGAGGCTGGGTTTAGAATCCCTAGCGCGGCTTCGTAGGATCTGCGGACCGAGATCTCCAGCTTCTCTTTCTCCGCTTTTGTAAGGTTGAGGAAGGCCATACCCTATACGGGCCTCGAGATGAGAAAGGCTTGTTCTATGCTGATAATCTCCTTTTCCTTCATGCTGTGGTGTTTGTTTCGAGTGGGAGCCAGGAATTCAGTGAGGAGAACATGACCGGCCTGGAGAGCCAGGAAACTTCTGTGGTAGGGTGTGCTTTGAACAAACAGGCGCGCATAACACAGTTTTCTTTTTAAAAAATAAACATCACTTACTACAAACTTCGGATACCTTCAGATATACGAACAGATCAGATTAGTTTAATCTTTATGAGAACTTAACCGAAGTCTAGTACCGTCGCCATAGTGGAGACAACTCAGCAAAGAAAAGCTGTGAGCCAATCGGGCTAAGCACATGCTTTTGCACGTCTACTCGTGCACTTTGAAGCCCTACCACTGTTTTACTTGCCGAAGCTGTACAGGGTGTTCCACATGAGACTTACACAATATTTAGAAAAAGGCTTTTTGAGTTCGAAGAGTGCTTTTTTACAGCGTAGAATTGTCAGTGGTGTAGTACATAAGAATACAGCTAAGACGTTCTAACTAGCAGGCTGGTTAACTAAACTGAATAGTTAACTTTTTAACTTACTGTTAGGCTCCTTAATTATTGACTGTCATGTAGCCCATCGTAAGAAATATGCATAGCACCTTATAGAATTTCGAAAATGTGGTTTCTCTCGGCGCTATGGCCCAACAAATTTTGGCTATTTCGACAATTACGTGCACTGGAAAAGGTTGCTTTGCTTGAAAGCTAATCGAAAGCACATGAATTTTGGCGCGATCTAGCCAAAATTTGTTGCGCCACAGCGCCGAGGGAAACCGCATTTTCGAAATTCTAACAGTTGCTATGCGTAATATTACTTACGATGGGCTACACCACAGGTAATAATTAAGGAGCCAATTTGGAGCCAATTAAGGAGCCAATCATACGAAGCCAATTTGAAAGTGTGCATGTTCTTGTTGCTTCCACGCTGCGGTCGTGGAAGTGAAAGTTTGGAGCGAGTTTCACACACTGCGCTGAGCGTAGATATTCGCAACAACACCCTTCTGAGAGCTCAGAGTTTTCACTTGAAGCACACTCTGCATCTTTTCATTTCTTGTGTACCATATATAGCGTCCGTACAGAGATATCTGAATCACATCACACCCACTGAATGGCTGGCGTTGTGCAGCTGAGGAGTTCAAGGTGTGACCGAATGGCAACTCTGTTCTGTGCTTTCGGGCTCTTCTGCTGGGCTTTATTCCTGGTCCCCTGATACACTACTAGGTATGGCTCCTGGTTTCAGCAGCCATCTTAAAAATCTGAGAGTCGAAAATGTAACTACAGGCGGTGTAGTAACTGCGAATCGCGATAGTCGCCATTCAAAATTCCTTCAGCCATCAATGATGCGTAAAGCGCGGTCAGATGGCACTTCATGAAACGATACACCGGGCTCTTTTCTTCCCGCTTACATTGCGCAACATGCAGCTGCAGTAGCGCATGACGACGAGATGTGTGCACAAAGAAGAGGGATGAACAAAATGTAAGGTAGACGCCCAAGGAATAATCATTAGGAATCAAGCGCCGGCACTCAAGAGACAGAATTGAAGCAGTACGTACGTTTGCTGTTAAGAAAACCTTCGAATTTAAAAAAGATGGCTCCAAAAAATAAAATAGTGCTTTTCAGTATTTTACTCACATTACAATAATTTTTAATTTTTTTTCAGGAACATAAAAAGCATAGTTGTTTTTATATGCTAACTTTAAATGAGGACCATAAAAGGTGTCTGTTACCAATCGCACCTAGCAGACCACACTCGTGATCAAAAGCCACGCAATATTGTTTTAAGGTTGTGATCTTTATCAAGAGATGGCGCTTGCTACTGCGCTTTGGAGGAGAGCAAAAAGTTGGACAGGAGGTCTTTGGCTGACGGGGCAGGCTATGGTAATAGACTACCGTGTTGTATTGAGTAGCGTGATTCTGTTGCGTCTGCTCCACAGTCCTTCACATACTGTTTATATGACTGCTAAATTACATTCTTGCATTCCAGAAGCTGACACTAATGAACGATATATAGGTATTTGGTCTAGTCAATGCTGCATATTTCTATGCTTCTTTGTATTTTGAGCAGTAATGAAACAAACATAGCCAATAGAACACTTTATTGACGTACACAAAAAAACAAGGTAATAAGGTTTTTAGCAAAAAAATGTAGTGGAAGAGAACAATCAAACTCCAAACATGCCCCTTTCCTAGTAACCTGTATGGCGGCGCACTCACAACTATTCATACAAACGTAAGACAGGCATACTTGTTTCCACTTGAAACAGTGCTCAACAGAACTGCTTCTTTTCTGAATGCGTGTCTGGCCACTGAACTGGAAGATAAATGACAGGGCATACACAGGTAACATGGTCTCCAAACAAACCTCGCACCACTACATGAACCAACAGTCGCTACACTCCCACACACCCATCGCCACTTTCATGCGTCAGGTGCCAAAAAGGTAAACAATGGGGTGTGCCTCTGAGACTGCACAACTCTTACAGTATCGGCAGTTTGAACTAACCCCAAACACCAATTCAGACATGATATGCAAGAGGTAACTGCCAATGAAGCCGGCAGCAAAAATAACTTTTCCATTTCCCTTCTCATTACCTGCCCTCAGAAACATAAGCAAAAGCTGTGGTAACGAGCACTGCTTTTAGGCTGACATGCTGGGTTAAGAGGGGTTGGAGAAACTTGAGGAATACGGTGAATGCACTACCACCGACAGTTAGACCATTAACCACATCCGTAACTTTTCGATGATAAAGTGTGCCTCCAAAAGACACAATAAAGTTTAGCATGGGTACCTGTTAAGTACCTGGCCAACTTATTCCAGGATTAACACACCACTAGCATTACAGTCAACAATGCCTAAATGGCATAGGAGCAATAAACAGTGAAACACCAGATATCTTGCCGTCCCTTCAAGGACCAGTGCTCAGTCTTCTTGAATGATGCTAACTAGCCTTTGCCACTGAGTGCCACACAAGCCTGCAGCACAACTTTAGCTTGTCAATATTATAAAACCGATTTGTTCATTTCAAAAGAGTATTTTCCAAGCACTATCAACATGCCCACACAGTGAGGTTGAGCGCAGTTTACAGACATTGATGCATCACTGTATGATGCAAGAAAGGAGCGTCTGAACCCATCCAAAACTGGTAGGAAAAATTCACTTTCATCTGTTAAAAAGAAGTCGCAGCCTCATAGAGACAAACTATTTCGTGACTAGAGCTGCAATGGTGCATAAAGTTGCAGACACATGAACAACTATCGCTTATCTTCAAAGACCACTGCAATCATGGCCAAGGAGGTCCACCCCTTGGTGTTGGCTCTCAGAGCGCAGACAACTTCTGCTCCTCGAATGCAGATTACAGCACTCTCCAAAGCACCTCCACTGCTGTAGTTTGAGCAAAGCACCCTTGCACAAGTAACATGCCAAACAAACAGCAGAGGCACACACTACTACACGTAGTGTCAAGGAACATTTTGTAATAAGTGGCCTGTGGCAGTCTTCACTCTCACAACAAATGATTGCCACACCACTATTTGGATGCTAGCACCAGTGGATGGAGCCTCCAATTTTTGAGAAAGCAGTACATAATGAGCTGCACATGAGAATATAAGACTAGCATTAGTTTTATAAATATTTAAAAAAAAATGTGATGTTATCTTGTCTTGCAAGAAGGCTTAGCATTTTCATATATTTTCATGCTCTACCAGTGCTCAGTTCTATATGCGACCATTGAAAGCCAGCTCCAAAGACTGAATAAACCACAATACTAGAAATAAAAATTGAGTATTTTGTACTGGATTGTATAACAGTTCGACGGTAAGGAAACAGTTTTTCCACCAGAATTTCGGTAGAATTTCCACCAGAAATAAGCAATGTTATCATCCACACTGCTTGAACAGTAATATGCTTCTAACAAACAACAAGCACAGTATTCAAGAGGGTCAATATGTAAAAATGCCAGACACAGAAACATTTTGAAGTGTAGACTCCCCAACCTCAGCCATTCGGCGCTCTGGGTGTCAGTATCAGCACCCTTTCAGGAAGTAACTGATCCAATGGTTGCTAAGACAGTTTCTCGCAAGGCAGTGCTAGCATAAAGGTGAATGTCTTCAGCTTATTGACACTAGTTTTGCTTCAGCTCACTGACACTAGTTTTGAGCCGCCTCGGTGGCTCAGTGGTTATGGTGCTTGGCTGCTGACCCAAAAGACGCGGGTTCGATCCCAGTCGCGGGGGTTGAATTTCTCTGGAGAAGAAATTCTAAAGGCCCATGTACTGTGTGATGTCAGTGCACGTTAAAGAACCCCAGGTGGTCGAAATTTCCGGAGCCCTCCACTACAGCATCTCTCATAGCCTTAGTCGCTTTGGGACGTTAAACCCCATAAACCAAACCAAACTAGTTTTGAGTTACGATCCAGGCACGTCACTCATACAGACAGCTACTGAAAGCTGTTATACTATGGTGTTTGCAGCATGGCTTCGATTTCTATTGTTAAAAACTTGCACAGTGCAACTCTGTTCAAAAAGTTCTATACATTCGATAACAGTTCTTTTAAAGCAAAACGTGCATCATAAGTTAGTGCTGACAGCATCTACAATGCAACTTTTGACCTAACTGGATTATTTTGCAGCTTGTCCGACCATACGCACAGCTTCACTGCTAGTAGGGGAGGTAGTCTTGTTTTCTACATGTGCTGTAACTTAGATTCTTGCATATTTTACACTGGAATCAATCGCTTGCATTCTGCATTCTTAAGGAGTGCCATTTAATTGCATTACACGCTGATAAATTGGGAATTAGTTCTACATTTACGACATGTTCGTTTTGAGCTCACAGGCGTAGGCAGTATTATAGAGAAAAATGAATACATATCATCCATGTTTCTGCAGTGGGCATTCTGCCTGCATGCATGATGTCACTAGCATGATTGCACATGAACATTCCATAAGACTTTAGTTTTGTTTACAAAAGGTGCAAGCACACTCATAACAGTGGACTGTGCTATTTCCATCAACTCTTTCCCTTAACAGATTTTACACTAACTATAGTGAAACTACAAACTGCCTTCAAGGGGCTTACTGCCTTGTAACAATATCCCATTCTTTTGACACCAGTAATAAAAAATGCTGACTGCCTTCACACATGTGAAAATGAATGAAAAAGCTAATGCACCACTTTTACGAGCTTTTCTGTTTCATCAAGCAAGCAGAGGCCTGCCTGATGTCGGAGACATGGCTATGATCAATAGTTGTACTACTCCGTACCAATACCACCGCAAAAGGCAACACTTACTAGACTCAGCAAACTGTTGTGATCTCCACACTTCCCACCTGTGCTTTTGATACCATTTCCTGCGGAAACAACAATTTTCACAGGAGGTTGCTGGCCTGCCTTTCATCTTTCTCAGCTGCTGTGGCACTCCACAGCACGATAATAGCCACCTGCACCTTTCCACAAACATCAGCAAGTCAGTGGTAGAATAACAAGTTGGGCAAAGTGTGCTTTAGTGGCTAAACATACCACAAGCCTTTTCAGCCAGCTATGCCTCACCCCAACCAGGGAAACAACGTGACAATGCTGCCGAGCCGCCAAACTTGAGCTTGGGGAGCCTATATTACCAGAGGCATTCACAGTACCACATGAAATTGGAGCACAACATGGAGACCTGAGGGGCCAACAGCCAAAAAGGCTCATTAGCCAGAAACGGCAGGGTACGTACGAAGCCACACTTACCTTCCACCTGGTATTTTCTCTGTTTAAAACTGTTATCTTTAAAAGTGAATACGCACTTCCTCTGACTAGAACAATATGCACCTTTCTTTTTTTTTTTTAGCACTGTGCAAAACTAACTTGTGCATGCTGAGCTACATCTCTGTATGTGCGGTGTGCATGTTGGAACTTACCTAGTATACGACATAACACAAACCATTCAAGTTTGTGCCTTAAATATCACACTGACTGATGCACTCTCCTCTAATGTGAAAACAATAAATTCTACGACGGGCAGCTAGGCTGCCATCCTTTTAGCGGCCCTCGACAATGTGGGCATTATCATTTTAGGAGCTGTCTTAAATGCCTCTGCAGACAGCAAAGCAGCAATTTGATCACAGCAAGTATATTCTTATCACAGATATGAGTGTCTCACTGAACAACATTTTTCTGTTTTGGACATGCACTTGCAGAAAGAAAAAAAAGAAAAGGATTATAAGCCTGTTTACGCTCTTGCCCAGGAAAGTCAAATCTAAGAACTCTTCGAGCAGCACACACGTAAAATATGATCTCATGTTCTCGTCAAAAACAACATTTAACAGTAATTACGGCCCAAAAAATTTCCTCTACATTACACAGAGCAGTACAGTCAACTTGTGTCAATTTGACCTCTTCAGGGCCACACATTTTTGTTTTAAATATATGAAATTCTTCTATATATATGAAACTATAAATTGCAATAAGAGCACCTGCGCATGATAAACCCGTTCCTGGTGCTTTTTATACAGACACCTAGTTATCAGGTACTAAGAGGGATTGGCAGAAAGCCCGTGAAATTAGGCATGTTCATTCCTTAACCTACGCATGCCCCCGTGTTGTGAAAAAACGTATTCATCATTCGCTGCTTCAACAACACACGAGCATTTAGTAACTAGAAGATATTCTGCACTTTCTATGCAAAGATATGTCCGAGAAGAAAGCTACCGACAAGGTTGCCAGAAAACAGTTTGGGAGCAGCTTTGGTTGGGATATCCAGAATGGCATTGCGATACATAGCGCTTCTTTTCTAATGCTCTGAAGTTGAAATCACACCTTATTCTATTAATTTATCACCTTAAGAACACTTTTACCAAAATGTAAATGTCTGTGAAAGCCTTTTTTCTCAAAGAAACACTGCAACAGAATGAAGAGTAAAATGAAATCCCAAAAGACTACCAATAAAATACAACACTATACCAGGCAGACTATACTTAAGGCATCTGTTCAATTTAACCGGATGCATGCAATACACAAGATCAAATTAACACAAGTCAACTGTATGAATATTACCTCACGTGAGACTTACAAATATTGTTAAACACAGCTTAGTGAATAATATTGCACTGTTCACCAGTAAAAAACACATGTAGAACATCAACACAAACAAAAAGAGGAAAAACCACGACGTTTCAAGAGACTCCATAAGCACCAAATGCCAGAGGTGAGCATTTTGCAGCAGTGACTAGACAGGTTTTGGTCAAGAGCTTCAGGTGGCAGCTACAACACCGCAGAGCACCACCTTTACAAGACTTGAGATTTTCTTTCTCGCTACACCTCGCCGGTCTGAAACCTAATGGAAGATGAAAGCATGCACCGAGTCACAAAACGTGTACACCCCAAGAGTGCAGCATCAAAATATGAGACAGACAGCAGGAAAGCCTGTTCCTGTGCTTCGGTGATGCTCTCACGTGCACTGCAGTGAACAAACAGAGGGGAAAAAAAAGAGAACCAAAGAAAAAATAAGAGGCTTGCACAGGCAGCGGTGCAAGTAGGCAGACGCTTGAGGTGGCTTTTTGCGTCCAAAGGCATGACTCACGTAGCCAGAGCGCTTCGCAGCTCTTTGATCTGATCATTCTTTGTAGACAGCATTTTCTTCATGTTTGAGTAGGCGGCCGTTTGGCTGAACTTTTTCTCCAACTCCTGCAATGGGCAATAGCAAAACATTCGTCACAGTGATACACTTGTTTGCTGGGATGAGGATGGCTGCACTGGCAACTATTATGGAACACGGTAATGAGTGCAAAGCACTGGCAAGAAAACACAAATGCTAACTGGAAGATAAGCACCCCTATTTCTTGCTTAATTGAAAGCATGCATAAAATGACAAATAAGAAGGACTGAAAGAACTGCTGGCAATAGTAACAAAGAGGCAACAGCTGTCTCTAGAATAATGCGGAGTCAGCCGGGGGCTTATTTATTAGTCAATCTTGGTGGGGCTGGTTAGGGGAGGGGGTGGGGGAAGTCCCATTTCCACCATGCCTTTCTTTGACTTCTTCCATTGAAAAAATTGGGTTCAACGTAGCTTTCCTATATGAAATTTCTCGCTTAAAGGGGCTGCGAAACACTGCTTGGGGGGATACCGGCTATACTTCAGGTGGGTTCTTTATGTCACACAGATGCTGACCTAAAAAGAATTACAGGAATCGATGCACAGGAACGGGAATTATTCAGTGAAGAAATTTGAAAATACAAGCAAACAAAACTCTGCCCTCAACTCGATTTTGGCGGGGCTTCCCACTCCTATTCCGCTCTCCCAATGACGGCACCTGGCACAACCAATCAAAACAGCCAGCCAGAGCACGTCGCGGAAGTTTGTACTCCATGGTTGCCTGCTCTCTGTAACTCGTTCTTGCTGAGACTGGCAGTGTCGTTTCCATGCCAGAGCGCCCCTGGTGGTGTATTTTTATTTTACTTGCTTGTCAGGGCTTTTATCTAAGACAAACAAGTTGTTTTTGTTGATCTAATCTAAAACGCAGACAGGTGACAAAATGTGTGTCTATTTATTCACACAATTTGCAGTATATTTACTGTTTGTCCGATCATCAAGCTCGCGACAGGTGATGTCATATCCGCTGCTAAAAACCCACCACTGTGTGGCGACACCATCAGAGCCATGAAGTTGTTTTTGGGAGGGCATTAAAATATTAAAAAACGGAATATACGCGGTATTACCGACGCTAATAGCACCATTATAACTCACTGTATGCAATCAGCAGGCAAAACAGTTAACTAAGATTGTGTTTCTGGGCCCCTTTAAAAGGGGAAAGGGGGGACTGTTCCCCTGCCCTTAGGGTCAGCCCACAAAAGTAGGTATTGGTATATGGGGTTTAACATCCTGAAGCAACATATGGCCTATGAGGGATGGTGCAATGGAGTATGCCGGATTAATTTAGACCACCTGGGGTCCTTCAACGTGCACTGACATGGCACAGCACATGGAATTTTTGCATTTCACTTCCATCGAAATGTGAACGAGGAGGCCGGGACACAAACCACAACCTTAGAATCAGCAGCTGAGTGCCAAGACCACTGAGCCACCACGGGGGGGGAGGGTCAACCCAGACAGGTTTTAAAACCACCGCCATTTTCATAAGGTACATGTCTGTTCAATGGCTACAAATAGGTGTATAACAAGCCGACGTTAGCTAGGTGGAAATCGAGCCAACTTTCACAATAACCGGATACAACTCAACAACAAAAAATGGCAAATGCTCTTTAAAGGGAACTTCCAACCAATGGTATTGGCCTATTGTCACGATGCCACAGTCAGATGTGTTCTTTTCTAACTCTCATAAAAAGCCCTAACGTAATTCATGTAATTTCTTTGCACTCCCGTTATTCATCATCGTATTGCAGCTGTAGGCAGTTACCTTAAGCAAAGCTAAACCTACTTGCTTAAAAGCCTTTTTGGAAACTGAACTCTCTCATTACCTTGCCACTATGCATCAATCACCAGTGATCAACAGATTTGAAGTGCGATTTCAGTGCTACCGGGGCCACCGAGGATTTGTTGTGCTAGCTATCTAGTTTGTTATTTAAGTACTCTACTTTCGTTTCTAGTGTAGTTTTCATTTTTACTGCATGGCGGTGATTTCTGAAACGCCTCTGAAGTTGAGGTTCTGGCGTAGTGTGCTAGCAAGATAGCGTCAGCCGCAGAGACAGCAAGTGCTCAGAAAAAGCCCACTTCGCTCGATTCTGCTGCACCTGCAACAGATTTTTTCGATACTTCAAGCAGCAGTGATTCCGGCAATGATATTGCATCATCAGAATTTAATTCTGACGAAGAAACTGCGTGACCTCAGCACGAAACGTGGGCACCTGTCCACCCGTAGGCTTCGTTTTTCGCTTCTTGTCTGCTTCACTCATGGAGCCAGTTTACGCAACGCACTCATGAAATGAATGCTATGTCTGGTTTCGGTACTATCTCAAAATCATAAGGGCAAGACTTACTTCCATCTGCCCAAAAAAGAATTTACTTCGCACCCAGCAAAAATCAGGACAATGACCTCGAACTGACACTTCATAGTAGCCCAAAGCTGTTCGCGAAAGATGTAGATGTTTTCAGACTTGTCCTAAATTGTTCGAAACATGTTCCAAAATAGTTTCAAAGCACTGTAGATCATTTTAAGCACTTACACTCATACCTTGTTATAACAAACACAATTACTTACTATGAATTATTGGCTATATCAAACTGTTCCTAAATATTTTCAGAAACACATGCATTTCTTAGTTAATATATTGAACTATGGTTTGCAAATAAAACCGATATATCGAACTGCCGAGCGTCCAGTTCGCTCAGATGGCAGGCAGCAGGCTTTGCCTCACTACACTAGTGACTAGTGGTGGTGCGGCAAGTGTTAGCACCACGGTTCACGCTTTATCTCACTGTTGTCAACAGCGCCACAAAAGATATAGTGGCAAGAACAGCTGGTAGCCAGATGGTCAGCACTTGTTTGCACCTCTCACACCTGTAGATAGCGCCTCAGAGCCAACATGGCTGTTGGCTTCTTTCATGTTTATAACGAGCCCCTCCCCCGTTCCCTTGTTTGCTTAATGATCAGTTGTTGTCGCTTTCCAGCAGCCGTCATCTGTTCTCGTCAACTGTCATGGAGCAGAGGTGGTGACAACTGCGACAGCTTTCTCCCTGGCTTTCGATTTTTTAAGCGACACCGCAGGAATGCGAGGAAGCCACCCTAGCTGGCATTAGACCTGCCACAGCTGTGTGCTGCAGTGCTGTGTGGGGAAGCCACCCTAGCTGAAGTTTGCCAGTCAGTTTTTGCGGCCTCTGCAATCACCGCAAGTGGCTTGCAAACAGTGCTAAAACCGCAGAAGAGGTCTCTCGGAGTTGCTGTTCCTTCGCTGATTATATTTTTTCTTCTCTACTGTGAGCTATTGGAGAAATTTTACAATGCAGATTTTGGTATATTGAAACATTTTACAGTTTTTACCTGTTCGCTATAACAAGGTTTTGCTGTATCACACCTGTAGATAGCGCCTCAGAGCCAACATGGCTGTTGGCTTCTTTCATGTTTATAACGAGCCCCTCCCCCGTTCCCTTGTTTGCTTAATGATCAGTTGTTGTCGCTTTCCAGCAGCCGTCATCTGTTCTCGTCAACTGCCCCACTGAGCGAAAATTGATGTGCGTGATAACACTCGATGGTACCTATAAAAGACAGCGTCTTCATCAGTGGGGTTAAGAAGGGGTGTGGTCCGCACCAGTTGCAGAGCTCAAGGGGTGCAGGTGCAACGGTGGAGGGGGAACACAGTGAAATTGATGGTAATGCTGCGGTTGTTGAGGAGCTTAACGAATGAGCTGAATGTTTCAGTCGCGAAACTCGTAGCCTCCTATGGCTAACTGTCTGAGAATGAATTTTTCACTTGAACTGAGAGTGAATGAATTACGGCACTTCAAAGTGACAGGCATGGCCTCAAAAAAGGTCAAGCATTGAATGTCACTGGACTCGCATAAAAACCTTTACACCTCACCTGCAAATATTTCGAAGGATACATCAGCATATGGTGTCATGAGAGAAAAGGGAGGGGGTTCGATTTTGAAACCTATCAAGAACTGCTTGGCATCTATAATGGAACTGGGGCATCTGCGTTATCATTACTTGCATTGTTATCTGTTGAAAGTGAACTGGCAAAAAGCACTGACGCTGGAAAAACAATCACCAGCTTTGCGGCCCTCACAGTCAGAAAAGGAACATTTTTCATTTTCTTTATCTTGCTTCCAAGTGAGCGCATGCATTCACCAAGCACCTCTGCAGTTTGTACACCAATTTTATCTGATCAGGGTAATACGAGAGAAGTCTACCTCAATACCAAAACAAAATTTTGGGAGCAAATTAAACCTAATACATATCAATGTTATTTCTCTTCACATCAACACACCAATTCCGCTATGTTTTTGATGGTTTCTTCCACAACAGAAGGGCACTTAATTCTTGCTGCTGCAGGAAACCTGCTGCCGCTTTTCACTGAATTATCATCGGAAAATTGTTGCCCATGCAGAAATTTGTACGGGTTACAAAAGACAACATAATCCTAGGGATGCCGGTCTGAACTGCAAGGCGATTGGTCAAGCTTCACGAAGCAGAATTCCCAGATAGCAGCTTGTGATCTGCGAGGCTTATGAGTTTGTTTGCGCATTGTTCAGAAGCAACAACATACTTGTGAACAACTTCCCACGGTATTATGCTTTGACTGCTCAAGTAATGCCTCCATTATCGAACAACAGATGTCTCCTGCCACCGCCTTGTGCGGCAATAATTTTAGTCATGAAACACCTCCTGTATCATAAAAATAGTTGACATTTCCAGCTTCTTGGTAGCTGGTGACCCTAGTGGCTCCACTACATTGGCTCTAGTTTGGATTCTGGATAATGATGTTGTACCCATGTTTCAACCCTCGTAAACGAGGATATAAGTCTCCTGGAATTTTTCTAAGCATGGCTAAATTATCTTGGCTCCGGTGACATGCTTCTTGCTCAGGTGTCATGCACCCACCAGAAACTGGCCTTTGATACCATCAAAACATCACGAACGATACTAGAAGTTGTGCATATAATGAAATGCCTAATTCATGAGCTATAACACCGATGATCTTACATAACCAGTGGCTGCACATTATGACGATCATCTTAAATTTATTCCCCTCCACTTTTAAACTTTCTGACCCAAAACTTCACTCGATAGTAAGAAGGTCAGTTATGACCATATACAGAAATCATCATTTCATCGGTTTATTTTTTTTTTCTTTGCAGAGAATTTAATCGCAACACAAAGTACACATATCTCTTGCTTACCTTCTAGCCCACACTTTACTGGAGTTCCCATACTGTAAATTCCACTGCTTTAATCGGACTGAACTGCTGTATTATGTCTGAACTTGCCTCAGTCTCACAGACAAGCTTAGCTCCCTAACACTAGTGGAACCTACTGGGATAGACAACTTACTGAGCACCCTGCGTTTGTGTATCAAGTGGCATTACGAAAGCGTTTGTTTCGCTTAATAAATATTTGCATGTTGTCATTTTTGTAAATGTACTTTAGCTATTATGTCATTCGTAAGCAAATAAGCTCAGTTGCTTTAGGTTTTTTCGAGTGGGCCTTGCACCAGTTGTCGCAATCAGTACATGTGTTTTCAGATGCATGCTGGGACAGTGTTTGCATTAGTTCCTAATTAGTTTGTTTGTAGTCATGTCTCCGGATATCAACTCAGTTTTTCGTACATTTTCAAATACTTCTTGGCTGGTTGCTATTCTAACTCTTCCTAGATACTCCTTGTCATTTTGGTCTGCACTTTTTAAATCCTCAAGTAACACTTGGAAATATTGACTATACCTTTATTTCTCTTTTAGCTCAGCTAAATTTTGCTCTGTCAATCGCCGCATCCATCCATGTCAGAAAGCGCTGCTATGTTAATCTTTTCACTAGCGCTCCTTTGTTCACATAGCAAATTTCAAGTGTTTGTTTTCCTGCTTCTCATATGAGCATGGAAATATCTTCACCGAGTATGTTTAAGACATTAGCCACTTCAAGAGGCTTCTCGTGAGGGCTCTTCGATCAAGCTGTCATCTCACTGGAAAATACAGAAGTGCTTAGGCCAGGCTACACAGGTTTGTTGGAAGACAGTGCATGAAACAAGGTGCAGTAGCTTTCCCTACGAGCATACATGTGCTCCCCTCCCTTAGCAACAATGCTGTTGTTGCTACAAAAAGCTCCTTCCACCTAACTGTCTTCTTCTAATGCCCAGCACTGCCACCCACCTCCCCAACTCCTTTTTGTTAGTGGTCTTTAGGCTATTTCCTAATTCAGAGGTATTGTCCAAGCTTTGACTGAGAAAGTCTATCGTACTATTACATCTGCAAGCTGTCACAGTACGACACCTCTGTGATGCATACAAAAAAGGTGTTAACCCTTTCAGATGTCGTTTCTATCAAAAACATATATTTTTTGCCTCAAGAGCATAGACAGTCTGCAATATACTTATTTTCCAACGCAAAATACCGGCAGTTAATTTTTTACAGGGATGAGCGAAATTTCGTACAAAGTGCCAAATTTAAGGAAACAGCAAAATAGAAATGCCAGGACATGTACCGCAAACATCAGAAGGACCATGCAATCACTTCCTGTTTTGAAGGCGCATGTTACACTTGAAATTGCGAAAAACGAATGATGCCATTACTGGTGGCAAAATCTGTCCGCACAAAAATGGCAATGTGCCACACCGCTCACTGTTTCACAAGATATTATCTTGCTGCATTCACTATAAGGCATTTAAAAAAACCACCATATTATAAACAAGAATTAGAACAAAGCAATCACTGTGCTAGGTGAAGCACACTCTCAGAAAAAGCAAATTCGCTTTGCGCAAATGCGTACACAGTGTCTTAAAGGGATACTGAAGCAAAATCTTAAAATTATACAAAAACGCTGAAAATAAATTCTCGGAATGTGATTACACCGAAATCTAGTCGTCACTGCGCATATTTTTCAGTGGATGGTTTTATTTCCTATGTTTCATGCACACGCGCCAAGCCCTCCCGGCCGGCGCGAGGTGAAGAGTGTGACGTCATAGCACCCTCCCGCAGCGACAAATATGGAGGCGCCCTTCGATGCATGAAACCTCGATTCGGACTGGTTTCGTCGTTGTTACTGGCTTCTTCAGCGCGTTCACTGGCCATAAATGAGCCACCGGTCTTTCGCTTCGTCTCCTATCACCCATAAGAAAACTTACAATTAATAAATTTGCTTTATTTTTTTTATTTAGAGTGACGATTCTGCTCCCTTTAGGCCAAGAAGGGTGTCGGTTTGTTGTCAACAATGCTTCCCCTCCTAACCACCTGATGGCGCCACTAGTCTGAACATCGTCGCGTTTCTGTTTTAAAAGTGAGAATGTTAGAAATGGCGTAAGGTCCGGAAAAAGTAGCTGCATTTAGCGGACGTAAGCGTGCATACGGTTATGGTATGCAGACAGCATCGATTAACATCTTGACATATCTGTGTACGCCATGAGCAGACGACAGACATGGAACAGCCATGAGTAGCAATGGCAATCGTGCTTCTGCGGGAATGGTGGGCGCGCGGGTGTAATGACGTCTAGTCGCAGCTTCCACAGGCGGCCGCCAGGTGCAACGATATGGCAGTAAATTGCGAAAAAAAGCATGTTATCCGCCTTTTTCGCTAAAATGCTTGTCATATTTATCAATTTTAGCAGTCAAGCTCTTGTTTACATGCAAAAGAGCAGCTCCAAAAGTTTGGTTCAGTATCCCTTTAAAGGTGCACTGAAGGGGAATCTGAACTCGTCTTTTTGACACAGGAACTCGATCTACACGTTCTGAGCATTCTTAGAAACTTACGACTAATTAATTGAATTGTACTAACGTCTGGCTCCCGCTTTTTTTTTTTTTTAATTCTGCGCAGACAGTGGGAGGAGTCGACCAACGCATGGAGTGCCTTTCAGGCATTCGCGTGGCGGCTTTACTTCCGCTTTTGTTTTGTTTTTTTCTTTTAGATTTCCGTAAACAAATAGATCTAGTCAGAGACTACATAGCTGCAAATTAGGCCCACGGAAATAAAAATACGCATGGACTCTTTGCTTTCGCCGATCACTACGTGTCACTCTGCTGATGGCAGAGCGGCAAGCCACTACGGGACTGGCTGACAGGTTGGTCGACTCCTCCCACCGTTTGCACGGAATTAAAAAAAAAAAAAGGCGGGACCCGGACGTTAATAAACGATTTAAATTAGGGAAATCAGCCGCACAGGGCAATAATTCAAAGTTTCCAAGAACGCTCGGAACGTTTAGATAGAGTTCCAGCGGTAAAAATACGAGTTCAGATTCCTCTTCAGTGCACCTTTAAAGGGTTAAATCACTGGTACAGTAAAATCTACCAGTGGATAGCAAAAGAAAACGGGAAGACAGTGCAATATTACTTTTACACACCTTTTCAGCCAAGTCTAACTGAGCCTGCACCTCGAGCAGCTTCTGTCGGGTGAGAACCAAATCAGACTCCAGCTTTTGCTGCGATAGCCTGCTCTTGTTGAGGCTCTGAAAAATGAGCGAAAACAACAACAATTAATGACGACACCAGACAAGGACCAGACCAATCAAATTGCACAATTCAAGCACAAAAAGCCACTCAAAAATACCTCTTCCATTTCAATCTTGACTTTGCTCATCTGGTCTTCAATGAACTCAGTAGACTCTTCCATTCTCCTTTCCTAAAAAACACAGCCAAGACAAATGTCAGCTCAACATCCTGTAAGTTACACTTCAGCTATCCACAAAATTTTTCACTAAATTACTTCACATGAGCCATGTAATACTAAAAACTAGGTTAGGCAGCAAAGCCCACAGCTTTGAGAAAGTGTGCATAAAATTAAAGCAACAGTGTTCTCAATTACTTTCGAGTACTTTCAGAAGTAAAAATAATAGTAAAAAAGATATCAATGCAAAATTAATTTTTGTTTAGCAAACTTCCTAAACACTAAATAAAGAAGTGTTAATTATATGAGCTAAGGTGCTTGCACCAACATTTGATCCGTGCATCTGCACGCCTTGCATGTCTACATACATCTCACCAAGCAAATCACTAGCTTCAGCAAAAAATAGGATAAGGAATGAATAATGGCATTAAATCTGTCACTACTTTGGCTTTACCACTGCTGTAAAACTCATCACCTTTCAGAGTTAAAAAGTTCAAAAGCAAGTAAGTAAGCTTGTTCAATGCGGACAGTGCTTTGAAAAATGACTAACCCATTCTGGAAAGCTCAGCAGTCATGAAGAACAAAACATCACATTCTTTTTGTTGTATGCACATCAGGTATTGTGCACTAAATTCCTCCTTCATGCAAGAACACATTGGCTTCTGCCAGAATAAGACTACAGGAACACAGCTACAACGCACACAATTGTTGCGAAGAGGATCTTTTCGCACTGTCACGAGTGCGCTGTGTGCTATTAATTCTGATGACCAATGATGCAAACAGTAATTAAGCTTATGCTAATTTCAGGCCTTGAGATAAGCCCTTGTTTCTGTACTGCCTTTACTCAACAAAGTAGTGAAAGGTGCCACAGTGAGATCAAGACTGAAGCTGCACACCTTACAGCTAATTTTGTGGAGCCAACACTGTAACACTTTCAATGTATATTTTGTGCCTTTCTAATTATCCCAGGGCATATATAAATAAATCATTTCGTGAACCGATAAGCATTTGCGAATAACAAGGAGCATGGAAATACACTAAAAGGCTTTATTTGACTATGAATTCAATGGATCAACATCCATGCCACAGTACACTGTGCTATCAGACTGCACAATAGGGGATATTCAAAATTCCGCAAGTGCGCTTTCCCACATAACTATGTTGCCCCAAACAAGATGGCCGACTTCGCTATAAAGGAACTACGTGGGCTGCAGGACAGGCGCTAAAGGTGTGGATAGAATGTAAGAAATGTATTTTGGAAGAATCAAACTAAAAGCCAGTCTTTCTTGCTTTGTTTCTGCTGGAAACGCATGGTCAGCCATCTTGTTTGGGACAACATTGTGATGCGGGAAAGCGCACTTGCAGAATTTTGAATATCCCCTATTAGAGCACTGCCCCCTCTTCCAGGCTCCTTCCTTCTCTGCCCCTTCAGATATAAAGGCATACCTTACTGCCCTTGCCGCCCCTTACTACAAGTCACTGTAGAACACATCTTTATTTTTTCATGCAACGTGACTCAACAGTCCCATTTGCTACCTCAAATCAATCTCCTTCTTCTCCAGCTTGCAGTGATTGGTTCACCATGCATGGTTACCTCATCAGCACAATACACATAGACCAAAAGCATATTAAATTTCATAAGCACCCTTTGAGCTTCTAAAAAAAATTTGCTTTTTCTTGTCCTCGTTCATTTCGACTTAAAATAATAATGTAACAGGAAGGACGGCACAGCTCCTGCCCTCTCCATTCGATCACTTTCTAAATGACACCTGCAGTATAATAGGACATTCATCTGCCACTCTGGTTAGTGGCGGTGCTGGTGAACACACTTAAACGTTAGGCTACACGCAACACAAATGCGTTCCAAAGTGGAAGGGGAGACGGCTCGGTTGGAGACAGCCGAGTTGGCACAGCACTGCATGCGACATGCGGAGGTCATGGGTTCAGATCCTATCGCCCAATGTGATTGCCTCTTCTTCTACTTTCTATAAAATTGTCTTCTATCTAAACAGTGACACAATTTATTTCTCATCCTAATCAGCACATCAACGCACCATAAAATATAAAATTACAATTCCCCGATGCTCTGTTAGCTACCTTCCTACATATATCCAAACTGGGCCCTCACCTCCTCAACCTTGTCTGCGAAAAGTACCTGATTAGTGAGATTACGATAACAAGTTACACCAGCAATCGCCCCAGCATGCTAAAGCAATAGTCTGGACCGCTACTGAAATGTTGTCCAGTTCCCTTCACAAATAAATGCAGCACGCGGTAGTTTCTTTAGTATCCGTGCCACATGAATAAACACTGCAAATGCATCAAAAATGTGGCATTTCTCATGCGCAGTAAATCTGCACAGTAACTTTTGTTACTGCATTACATTGTTACACTGCATTAGAATGGAAAGTTGGGCGAGTTGGTATACGTTCATTTTGGGTGGAAAAACAGCGCGAAAGGGACGGAAGACAAAGATGAAGGAAACCACACGGACGAGCGCTGACTCACAACTATTTTTTATTCAGAAAAAACAGACATTTATGGTTTAAAAAGTCACATTACCTGACGTCGCCCACGCACATGCCCAGAGTACAACAGCCTAAGAACTATATCATGAGTCAATAATAAAACCTTATAACGCGATTTCAGAACACCGTGATTAACCGAGGCATATCATATTCGGAAAAGACGGGATGAATGCGTCAGTCAGCCTTCCTTATTGATGGTCGTGTTTCTTGACAACACGTTATTTTTTTTTTTGTTTTTTAGTGCTTTTGTTTTTTGTTTCTGGCTGTCTCGTGCTTTTTCGGTTAATCATGGTGTTCTGAAATTGCGTTGTAAGGTTTTATTATTGACTCATGGTATAGTTCTTAGACTGTTGTACTCTGGACATGTGCGCGGGTGACGTCAGGTCATGTGACTTTTTTAACTATAAATGTCTGTTTTTTCTGAATAAAAAATAGATGAGTCAGCGCTCGTCCGTGTGGTTTCCTTCAACTTTGTCTTCCGTCCCTTTCGCGCTGTTTTTCGACCCAAAATTACACTGCATTACCTTGTTTTTCATGCTCTCCATGAGTTCGCATTTCTTTTGGTTAAACTTCTCAGCCAGCTCAGACTTCTGATTAAGTATTTGGGAAACCTACAAAGAAAAGAACAGTTATCACAGGTCCAATTTTTTCCATAAACCTCATAGAGCTGAGCCCTCGATCGCACCTGACTCTCGACATCTTTCAGCCGGCTCCTCAGCATTGCATTCTCACTCTTCATTCGTGCTATTTCCTGGAATATAAAAAGGCAGAGATCTTAATTTAATATTAAGAAAATATACCACAAAATTGCACAAACTGAAGTTAAGAGTAACTACAGTAACAGTACATTCTTCTCAAGCTTAACCTTCTGCAGAAGAGCACTTGGTCCATGCGCATCTTCAAGCGGGCTCAGCTTGTGTGAGCGTGAAGAAGAAGCCTGCAGTACCCTTCCTGTGGTCAGCCCTTCTGCTTCCATGTCGCCAACTTTTTCAATCAGTGAACTGCAAACGTAATTCCAACGACAAAACATGCGGTTTAAACTGCACAGTATTCTGCCCAGTAAGTACCCAAGGTACGGGGTGCCTTCAGACTGGTATTGGCTAGCTAGGTCGCTTACCGCAGCGCTAATCCGCATACCATTCTCGGAAGCACAGCTGTAAAACTTACCCATCTTCAAGTTCCGATATGTCTGCCTGAAGCTGAAGATGCCACTTCTCCGCTTGCTGACAGAGCTGCCTCAGCAGGACTACATTTGCGTGAGCAGCGTTGATGAGCTCGCTCTCCACCTCTGCTCGAACGACAGTGCAGAGATCATCCAGGATTTGTTTAACTTCTTCGGACGTGTAGGTTTCCTCGAGAAGCCTGTGAAAACATTAAAGATTTGATGGAAAATTCGACCTGCGACTCAGCGCCGTCATTAAGTGACAACAAAAGGGGGGCTTACCTCGCATGTTTGACATCGTCAAAACTTCTGTCGATAACTTTCAGGCGCTGCGATCTTTGAGACTTCGCGAATTTCAGGTAGCGTACGATTATATCGTGATGCTCGCCACTTAAATCAAGCTGTTGAGCCTGTTGCAAGCAAAGAAAAGTAAACATGAGGTTGAATAGCTTGCGAACAAACTTCAAAAATAATTAGGATGATAGGATTTATTCTACGCTAGCTTACCATGTCCAAGTGTTGATAAGTACTCGCAAGTTGTTTTCCCTGCAGAGCAGTGCTGGCAACTGTCTCCGTTTGTTTACAAGAGATGACGCAAGAAGCGCTAGCGATAACAACAAACGATAATGACTAAAATTGTAAATTATTACAACAGACCTACACTGACACAAATAAATTATTCATAGTTTTTGTTGAGCAGATTAGAACTTTAAAGTTTTTATGCTAGAAAAAAAAAAAACATTTTGTTGTGGGTTTATTTTTTTTGTCGGCAGGATAGCGGTATTGGCAGTTCCGGTGCCGCCGGTTCCGGTTGGGAACGTGTATCGCTCCGAACATAGTTCCGTCCTTTTTATGTCCGTTGTCGCCATATGCAGAGGCGATTAGTGGCATCGCTAATATAACCACGTTAAAAATGGTATGATATTTTGTGCTACTCTGAGATCTACTGTGCTGACAATGTTTCTGCCGTTCTGAGAGCTTAAGTAGTCTGTCGCGCGGTTTTTTTGTATATTTTTCAAGGCATCGGGTACTGGGCCACTTGGGTCAGCTACCGGCAGTAGGCCTAGTTTTCTCGCCTATTGCCGCAAACCACAGAAGAAAATGGTTGGAGGGTCAGCTTCACGTCTTACGCGCTTGGTTATGTGCGGTTAAATAAGAACCTATAACTTTAACTAATACGGTGTCACTTTTTTGTTCATCACTTTGCCTGTTGTTGCTTCGTCGTGTGGCAGACATACCACTCTGGCGCCACGTGTCTTGTTAAGTGTTGATTTATCTGTGTACCGATTTGTTCTTTTCGGTTGAGATTTTTTCATTAGACGAGCGGGTGAGAAAATTCTACGTTAGGTTTGATCCCGCAGTGAAGTTCTGTGCTGCATGCAGTTTGCTCCGGCGAACGTGGAGCCACGGCCTTTGATGTCTCGTGTTCGATCCCCGTTCTGCACCATGTTTTGCAGGCGTATACCTTAGCGCGACCCTTGGTCAACGTTTACAATGAAAAGAACGAGCTGTCTGGCGCCACCGTGGCGCTGCCGGCTGTGTTCAAAGCGCCCATCAGACCCGACATTGTGAACTTCGTTCACATGAACATGGCCAAGAACAGCCGCCAGCCGTACGCCGTCTCCAAGGAAGCCGGGCACCAGACGTCCGCCGAGTCCTGGGGCACGGGTCGTGCTGTGGCCCGTATTCCCCGTGTGCGCGGTGGCGGTGAGTCGCATTGGCAACGCGCATAGTTGAGGGGGGCCTGCATGCTCAATGGTTACGCTGTCTCCTCGAAGTTGGGATTAGGGATGTTTGTTACAAGCTCCCGGTTTCTAGCTTAGGAGAGATTCCTAGTGTAGTTCTCAGTTACATTATGCACCTGAGCTGTGAGCGGTTCAAGCTGTAGGCCCGTGTGGCCTGACAGGAGAGCTTGTATTCGGTCATTCCAGCTCCTATAGGTGGCGCGGCGGCAGTACGACATGGCGGACGAGGCGGTGATGGTGCCGCTGCTAAGGCGTGCGCACAGTAGAAGCAAAGCTGTTTCTTGAGATTGTGGCATCTTTCGTTCCAGATTTAGCGCCTAAAAAAGCGCAGTAACCTATTAATATCAGCCCCTTCTTGAATTTCGCTGCATTACAGGCTCGAAATAAATTTTTATCTATATGAGCATGGAACTGCTATTTGGCAAGTGCCGCAAAACCTTCGTCTACGTTGAAACTTGCAAACTGAGCAGAGTAACGTGCGACAAACACTTTGAACTGCAATTTTTTGCGCTTTCACTTTCTTGTTCTTTCGGCACATTTCTGTGCGGTGATCGCAGTCAATATGGGGGTAAGGGCCTGACTTTTTTTCGCAATTTTGGTCCCTTTCGGCGCTCACTCGAATGCGGAATTCTACAGTCTAGGCTTTAAGCTGGTGCCTGAAGAATTTAATGACTCAAGACAACCTGACGTTATATTTGGTGCTGACACGAGTGCAGCCTTTAGCCGCATAAATGCGGCAGTGTAGTTATTGCGCGATGATCCTATAAGGACACAATTTTAAAAAAAATCAGCAGTTCGTAATACTGGGCACGGTCCGCGGCGTCCGGGGCTACTCCACTTACCAATTACAACAGTGATCAAAATATACTTTTGAATATTTTTCTGTATCAAACAAGCCAGCAACATCAAGATCCTTGAGCCCACAATTTTAACTTGTGATTAGCTGCTTGTTTAGATAAAAAGAAAAGCTTTATCAGTGGTCTACATTTTCTCACGAAGGAATTGTGTTTGGCGGTCTTGCATGTGGGCGGAGCATAACTGCAGATTGAGTTGTATCCGACTATATAGTTTATCTGCAGTGTATGCTGGGCACATATGCGGTGATAGAAAAGGAAATGTATACTGTTATTTGAAGCGGCAGCCAGAGGACCATTTCAGCTTCATAACACAGTCTAAATGAACTCTCAACTAGTGGGAGAAAAGAGCTGTGATCGAGTGAGCAGACGACATTTTCGAAGAAACGTTTGCTGTTATCCAGCCACTTTGCACATTATATCCGAGAAATGAAGTTTTTGTCATTTATATCTCAATTTAGCAATCACGTTCTGGCCATGTTTAATTTAGACCAGAATGGACTGAAGCTTCATGAAAAATCTTTGTTTGCTGGAAGCGGCCGTCTTAAAATATAACCAGTATGCTTCATGTCAACTCAGTATGTAAACACTGCACTGCTTTCATGTAGCTGTAATACGCTACGTTGGTCACATAAACAAAACTTTGAACAGGAATGCATTGACGACACGGTGTCGTGGCTTCAACTGAGTACGTCGTTGGGGAACACACCGGACATGGGGCTGAAATTTCATGTTACCAACCTGCCGAATATATTTAATCACTGCTTTTTTAACAGTTTACGTGTTGGCAGAAACAAGATGTTTGCTGTTTCGAACATTCGCACATCGTAGAGTAACAGAATTAACTCATTTTTGACGCGTATCTTACGCTTCAAACCACTGCGATTGCACGCGCCGCGCAGAGCGATCACCGGCTCGCTGCTTCAGGAAGAGGCCGCGTGGCGCCGCCACCGTCGCTGGAACGACCGAATAAGTGCGCGTGCTGGCGAGAATGTATCATTAGGGACTGTCGGGCAGTGAACATACAGTAATGCTGCAGGTCATGTTCTCAGCTTGATCTGTGCTCTCACATCAGCTGTGCTGTGTTGGTGGATGGAGCTGTCGTGAGGATTCGTTGTGAGCATGTGCATTTCGTAGGCAAGGAACACACCAGGAACTTTGTGTCTGTGCAAATATCCAGCAATCTGAAGCTTCTTTCAGGCACTGCAGTTAGGTGATGTGCCATAATTTGCTGCATTACAGGGTGTTCAAATAATTTTTGGTCACTTGATGGACCTTCGTGCTATTGGGAGCTTGATTAGCAGTGCACAAGTTCTTTTTTTTTTTTTATTAAACCCCGTTATGGGCTTAGGCGTTGAACGCAAGGAAGGAGGTGTTCATTGGATGGTGATGTCATGATGAGAATGGTGATGTCATGATGAGAATGGTGATGAATATCGCTGCAAGGCAAACTTTAGCTACATGTTGGGATTGTGTGTTGGGCATGTGAATTGCAGTTTGAATATACTTTGGATTTGTGGTGAAAATATACTTTTGGTCCTGCTTTGCACAGTTCACCTGTGTTTTGTGGCTGATGTTGTTCTCGTGTCTCCCTCCAGGTACCCACCGCTCTGGCCAGGGTGCCTTTGGCAACATGTGCCGTGGTGGCCGCATGTTTGCGCCCACCAAGACGTACCGCCGCTGGCACCGGCACATCAATGTGGCCCAGAAGCGCTACGCCATCTGCTCGGCGGTGGCTGCCTCTGGCGTGCCGGGTCTGGTGCTCTCCAAAGGCCACAAGATTGAGCAGATCCCTGAGGTGCC
The DNA here is from genome assembly GCF_055824585.1 of Amblyomma mixtum. Taxonomy (NCBI): domain Eukaryota; kingdom Metazoa; phylum Arthropoda; class Arachnida; order Ixodida; family Ixodidae; genus Amblyomma; species Amblyomma mixtum. The sequence continues at coordinate 94,430,849 of NC_143017.1, read as the reverse complement.
CCTGGTGGTGAGCGACAAGGTGCAGGACCTCACCAAGACCAAGGAGGCCGTGCTGTTCCTCAAGAAGATCAGGGCATGGACCGACGTCGAGAAGGTAAGACTGGAGACCTGTTTACATTGCCGCACTTGTAATGCCGGTGATAAGAAGCGGCAGTGTAAACCGCTCTTTGATAAAACAACAGTTCTGTTTAGGCATAGAGACCAACTTGTGCGGGAACTCATGGAAGCATTTCATATGCGTATCAGCGGAGATACATGCGTCAGCCAGACTTCCGTCCGCTTCTCTGATAGGGAGTTCTGTTTTTTGGCCAAATCACTCTAGTACGCAGGGGGGTGACGTGATGTTCTTGATGTCAGATTGGTATGATTAGTTTTTTTTCTTTTTCCTGTTTATATGTGCATGTGTTTCGGAATAAATCTTCAGTTGTGAGTTAGCCCTCGTCCTGGTCTTGTCTTTGCTTCGTCCTCGTTTTTTCTGCGCAATTTTTTCAGTATGCTGTTTACATGAACTCGGTAAGAGTTCAGTTCAGTTTATTACCTTAAAAGTCCCCCGTAGGGGCATTACATAAGGGGTGGGTTTTTATACAAACAATAAGGATCATGGTAAACAGTGATTGAGAAAATGGTCAGATACAAGTTGCAAAAACGAAGATGGGCAGGTAGTAGAAGCGATTTCGTGGGGAAGGCCGTCAAGTTAGCTTGTCGGGTAAAGAAAAGACATATTTTTGAATACTGATTCCAGCAGCTGCTGCCGAATGGGGATGTTGGCGGTTGAATGAAGTCTCTATTTACAGCTGTGACAGTCATTATTGTGACTTTTTTTATTGTGATCGTTATATGGCTGAAAGAGGTTCAGAGGTCAGATGGAGTCTACAGAAGACACTGCTGATGCTGTCTCTGGACATTGGAATTTAATTTTCTGAGGAGTGTATGAATGCCGAGATGCCTGTTGTGCACTGGGAGCTGTGTGGAGGCTTGAGGCATACAATGAACACTTGCTGCTTCCTTGTGCCAGGTCTACAAGTCTCGTCGGCTGCGTGCTGGCAAGGGCAAGATGAGGAACCGCAGGCGCATCCAGAGGTTGGGTCCCCTCGTCATCTACGAAGCAGATCACGGACTGACACGCGCTTTCAGGAACATTCCTGGTCAGTGCTTGTCACCCCCCTAAAGAGCATATTTCCTTTTCGGTCGTGTTGCAAGATGCTAAGTGAGTGCATTGATAGGAGTTAACATCAAGTTGTGTCTGGCGGTGCTTGGGGCGACAATGACGGCAGCAGACTAGTCCACAGCGACAGTTAACACGTTGTTTTGGTGTAGCACCATTAAAAGTTCTTAATTTCTAAAAAATTTGGGGCCACCTTTGTTGATTCACCCTGTAAACAAGCTGCAATTGGCCATATGCCTAATTTCAGAGTCCATTTTTGGTGGAACCAGATGAGGTAATTGAACTCGGCAGGTATATTTAAATGCTGGTTTTGAAATGCATAGAAAATGGGTGATATGGAGGTATTTTCACTACTTCCTTTGTGGAGTTTGTTACATCACATATCACTGTAAAGGGACATTGCAAGCGTGAAATAATATGAAAATGAATTTGTGCATGCGTGTGTATGTGGTTTTCTCTAGACTACTGCAGCACACATTTCTCCCTGTGAACATTGCATTTAAGGGCAAGGATTTTTTTTTTTTTTACAACCGTGTAATTAGGCTAGTCGGTACATATTTAAGAGCATGGTGTGGAAGCAGTGCATTGAAAATGGATACGAGAACAGGTGGTGCAGCGTACATGGTGTCCAGCCTGGCTTTTTTTTTTCTTTTTGGCTTGGTGGTGCCGCATGACACCAGTTGTGCTCAGTTATGGCTATTTCAGGCCTAATTCCCAAGGGTGTAGTTGTGTTTTCGTGGGCAGTGTGTTTCAGAATGTCTGGTACGTTGTTGTGCAGGCGTTGACACTCTGCGCGTGGATCAGCTCAACCTCCTGAAGGTGGCTCCCGGTGGTCATGTGGGTCGCTTCGTCATTTGGACCGAGGCTGCTTTCCGCCGGCTTGACAAGATATACGGCACATATAAGAAGCCCTCGGCTGAAAAGAAGAGCTTCAAGTAAGTTTGTGCAATGTTTTCTTTTGTTATTGTTTTCTCTCCTCTATTTCCAGTGTTGGTGGCTGTAAAGCTGAGTGTTATTTGCTCTGGTTGACTGCGTTTTGTCAACTGTGGCAGCCTTGTACTTGTGATGTGTCAGTGAACTGGTGGATGCATGTTTTTCTTGGAATGATGGTATGCTCAGTGCAGCTGCAATTCTTTTATTCTTTACAGCCTGCCCAAGCCCCAGATGACGAACTCCGATATCAACCGCATCCTGAAGAGCGAAGAAATTCGTCACATTCTGAGGGCACCACAGTGAGTTCCACTTGCCTTATGTTATTCCCCTGCGCATATTCTTGGATATGGGTGCCGTGATGTCATTTGTGGTGTCATGTGCAGGAGGCGTGTCACGCGTCGCACCCAGAAGAAGAACCCGTTGAAGAACGCCAATGCCATGTTGAGGCTCAACCCGTATGCGGCTGTTACTCGCCGGGCTGCTATTCTTCTGAACCAGAAGCGCAAGCTCAAGAGGCAGCTCCTGATTGCCGAAAAGAAGGGTGTAAGTGCTATTTTAGTGTCGTTCTAATTAAGGAAGTGCTAGCCATCCTGGTTAGTTTGGTTGCTGCCTTGCTCAGTTGGGGGTTTGAGGTTTGGACCAAGACAAATTTTTCAACTTTAAAGGGCTTTTTTTTTTTTGTACCCACCGGCTGTGCTCAGGTGGATGTAATCGGTAGTTTACTAGACCTGTGCGAATATTCGATTCGATCCGCGTGTTTGGCATTCAAAGTAACAAGCAAATGATGTTTCTGGAGCGCTCGAGGTTTCGGTTAAGAATACCTCCTCTGGGTCGGCATTGCAGTGCGCACCTAGCCAATGCCCAGAGTTCGACACTTCAGAGGTCAGAGGTGGGCGCTTGCGTGTATTCTGAAGCGGTTCTGCGCATGTGCAGCATCTAGATCTGTAATGCGCCCGCGCGGGAACCGGCATGGTGACGTGCATCAGCTGAAGGGTGCTGGAGAAGTCTGAGCTGACTGCACAATCACGAAAGCTAGCTTGCACAAGGCAAATACAGTTGCCGACCGTTTTTTCGGACTCAGCCGTACCCAAAAAATCGGTCAACTTAAACAAAAGCTTTTGTGCGGCAAACCGGTTTCAAAATCGCGAAAATTGCCGCTCCCCATGTTCTTCCGCCTACAAGCGATAATATTAGCCTCTGAGTCATAGCCATTCTTTCATCATGTCCGCACCCTATCGCATCACGATACCAGCTGGTATGACGTTTCCACAGTCATGCCGCGAATGAATGCACTCGCTGTGTGAAGCAAGAGCAGTCAGTTTGCATGGGCAGTGACACTTATGAAGACTGAGAGGTAACCCATGGGAAGACACGAGCGGAAGCGAGCGCCTCTGAATGAAAGTTGACAAAGCTTCAATGCATTTTCTCTTTTTTTTTCATGAGGTGGTTTTGTGCGTTGGAAAAATGCATTTTAAAAATGTCTGTCGTGCTGTTTAACATCTGTTTGTGTTCCAGAAATATTCAAAATACCCACTTAACATTTCTTCGATGGAAATTGTTATTCGCTTTGGATGCACTCCGAACCAAAAGAACCACTAATATTTTCTTAAGCTTGTTAATCACTCCCCGCTAGGAGTAATTGTAATGTCCTGAAGTTCTCAAACAGCAGGAACTGTTATGTTGAAAGCCAATCAGGAGCATGTCTTCTGTAAAATATCAGAGTTGTGTAGTGAGGCTGCAACACCTTTTCAGGTCCAGTTCTTGATAGCACAGGTCTTCGCTCATAATTGCCCGCAAGTTGCAGCCATTACACAGTTTGTATCAAGGCAACCAAAACTGAGCTGCGTGGCTCATTCGGCTGAATAGTGCCAAACAGGAAATGTGATCTCTCGACAGGTGAAGCTGGATGAGAGCAAGCTGAAGCCGTGGCAGCTTGCCCTGAAGAAGTCGTTTGAAGATCGCCGGGCAGCTGCGATCAAGAAAAAGGGTGGCAAGGCCAAGGACCCAGTTGCCGAGAAGCCCAAGAAAGCCGGTGGAAAGGGCAAGGGCAAAGGTGCAGCCAAGGCATCCGCCAAGACAGCAGCGGCCAAGAAGTAAAACTGCCTTGCTTCAAATAAAATAAAAAAGGGTCCCTGTACATTCAGTTCTTGTGCCTACCTTCTCTGACGTAGATGCATGTTGGCGTTATTTTTTTACTTCATGAATTGCAGGAAGGAGCAATTGGGAGATTTATGAGGCTAGGCCCTCTGCCTTTTGAGCGGAGCTGTTGTTGTTTTTGGTTCGCAACATCCATCTCCCAGGTTCATTTAGTGTTTGGTTGATAAAAAATTGAACTGATTGCAATTACAAGTCATGCTTTGCATGTTCTCAATGCCCATGCTTTTTCTTTAATGCTAGTCATGTAGAGTGAAGTACATCGAAGTATAAATGAAATTTCGGTTGGGGGTCCGATCGCGGCCGCGGCAGCTGAATTTCTTTGGAGGAGAAATTCTAGAGGCCCGTGTACTGTGCTATGTCGGTGCATGTTAAAGAACCCCAGGTGGTTGAAATTTCCGGAGCCCTTCACTACGGCGTCTTTCATAGCCCGAGTCGGACGTTAAACGAACCAAATTTCGGTTGCATGCTGTCTTTGTAATGATGTGTAAGACTGCAACTGAATTCTCGCCTGTTTCGGTTGTAACAGCCGAGCAATGGCAATTATGTCCAAGATGATGCATGTCGTGAGCCATTAAGAAAACTGCATTATGATAGTTTAAGCAACCCCGTATGGCATATGTGGCTAGGCAGGCCTGGCAATGCGTTGTAGACATGGGCGTCCAGAAGGGGGGCCGGTGGCCCCCGCCTCCTGGAATTACGGATATTATTTATGCACTAGTTCCTTTTCGGTGCTAACCTTCTGCGGACGCCCTTGGCTGTAGAACTAGAGGAGCTGCAAGGTCATTGCCCGCTACATATCCTTTGAAGTGCACTTGTTGCTTCGGCTTCAGTTGTATTCAATATAGCGGGGCGGCAGGCACCGACGTGAAACTAATTTCGTATAATGCCGCTATAAGTCTTGTGATGTCTTTCTGAAACGTAAATAAATGGGAGGAGTGCGTCGACCTGTTGGCGGGACGCGGGTAGTACACGCTTTGTGCTGGTGCCCGTTCCCGGCAGGATCATCAGTACTCCTCCCCGAAAAAAGAATTAACGGGCGCAGACGGTCGCTTTCCTTGACAGAGCGAGTGTAAATTTCCGGTAACATCCGGAGCGCGCTTTTCACCGGAATCCGAAACTATACCGTAACTGCAGGACCGTTAGGGTTGGCATTCGGCTTGCCGCTAGTGTGCCAATCGCACGGAAATGTGGAAGGCAGGAGCGCTGTTTCATCACCTTTAATCTCCATTTTCCTCCGACTGCTGGCCGCCGCGAATAGTGAGCTAGAATCCCGAGGAGAATGGGGGCAGTGCTGGTGGGGGTTGTACATGTAGACTTGCATTTGGAGCTAAAACTTTTTTTTAGTCAGCGGGAGCTGCGAGTTGGAGGGGGGGGGGGGGGGGGGGTCGACTTATATTCGTAGTCGACCCCCGTAGTCAATATTCGTATTCGGAGTCTAGTTACATCCGGCAAAATAAGGTGCGTTGTTTCCTTGTTCGTGCGCATTATACGGTAAGCTCCAACTCGAAGTAAAAAAAAAATTCTACATACCTCTTTCAGACTCGCGCTATGTTCTAAAATCGATTGGTTTATAGGGTTCAGCATATCCTAAAGGAACTCAGGCTATGAGGGACGCCGTAGTGGAGGGCTCCGGATAATTTCGACCACCAGTGGTTCTTTAACGTGCACTGATATCGCACAGTTAACGGGCCTCTCGCGTTTCGCGACCGCCGTGACCGGGGTCGAAGCCGCGTCCTTCGGTTACAGTGAACTAGAATATTCTAGTTCACTGTACTTCGGTCAACAGCCCAGTATCGTAACCAGTGAGCCACCGCGGCGGCCGTTCTAAAATCGAGAAAAGTCTGAAAGTTTGTATACATATATTTGGAACCCCTTATTTCACAAAAAATATAGCATGAATGGCTCAAGAACTTCAGGAATTCGCGCACGGCGCTCACTTCCACTCTTACGAAATTGCAAGCCGAATTAATTATTTTCATCAACCGCAACCGTTCCCGCAACGAATGCTTGAGCGTCATTTAATAAACATTCCACCATATGACAGATAAAAAATGTTACAGCAGCAGTCACTTATCCTAAGCGCGCCATATAGAACAAGGCATATCTTTATTTCACTTCTGAAATTCGATCATTTTTTTTCTACACATAAAATGGCCGAAACCATTATGCCCAGCAATGAGTTAAGATGTCGCTGCCATCACTGGCTTTGTAAAAAAAAACTCGAAGTCTCGAAAAAAGTTTGAAAAGCCGCGTGCACAATATACATGGCAGACGCCGCGCCTCAACTGCATACTGATTGCGCATAGTAAAAATATGAGGCTTCCATAATTTTCCAGCTCAATAAACGCAGTTGACGAAGAATATGCATGCAGATGCGTTGACGAAGATGGCTTAGTCGTGTACAAAGGTTTGCGGGAGAAAAAATATTTCGGTGCGGTCGGGCAAAGCAAGTCGATGAAAAGCATTGTAGCACGTGGGCACATGGGTGCTCCATCGTCTAGAAAAATGCCAGCTGACCAACCAGCGAGGCAAATTGGTTTTTGGGGAAAGGAAATTGCGCAGTATCTTTCTCAAATATCTCGGCGGACACCTGAACCGCGCCGGAAGGGGGAGGAGGAAGGTATAGGAGTGAAAGAGAGAAAGAGAGAGAAAGGTCTCCGGAATAATTTCGACCACCTGGGGATATTTAACGTGCACTGACATCGCACAGCACACAAGCGCCTCTTGCGTTTCGCCTCCATCGAAACGCGGCCGCCGCGGTCGGGTTCGCAGAAATGAATTTTCTTACGCGAATCCGCGTCCGTAAACTTTTGTCCGCGACTGTAGACGTCTGCGAAACGGGGTAGACATAGCTATCTCGAGCACTGCCTGCGCTGTTTCGAATTTCTTGAAAATGTGCTTAGGCTTGACCGTAATGCAAGGCGTATAGTTTTATCCGAAAATTCTTAATAAGCGGGGAGTTCACTCTGCGGGCTCCGATAATCTGTACTTCAGCGGGAACTCTTGATGTTATAGGCCAGGTTCAATTTTTGACTTTCTGCTCTCTCCATGTTCGCCTTCAACAAGCACTTTTCACGGAGTTTAGTTCCATGAACGTTGCTAGGGAGCACGAGCGGGTGGGTACAGGACAAGGAAGCAGTACATACACCTAACTTTGGTTGTGTGTTCCTCTGTAATGATTTGTCAGACATTCGTGAACTTAAATCATCCTTTCGAATTCGCCTGCGTCCGCTGAATAATTTACACCTAACTTTGGTTGTGTGTTCCTCTGTAATGATTTGTCAGACATTCGTGAACTTAAATCATCCTTTCGAATTCACCTGCGTCCTCTGAAAATTTATGCATGAATTTTTGCTCGTGCTGTTTCGGTTTCGGCGGCAGAAGAGCGAATACGTCAAAATTAAGTTCAGGTCATGCGAGGCATGCAAAGTGAAGTTTTAGCCGGTTATTCATTCGTTGTCACTCCTGCGATTCTGAAAAAAATCGCGAATTTAAGAATTTTTTTTTGCGGAATTGTGTGCTGCCGCATTTTCTCTATGCTGTTGTTACGTTCATCAGTATAACATACGACATTACGATGGAAAAATGCCAAATTTGCCTTATATTTAAGGATATAACGCGATATAACGCAGTGCACTTCCGCACTGCGCTTCTCCCGAAGGTCCGTGAAAAGCTGGCTTCTCCTGGCGGCTTTCAAGCCTGGTGGCGAAGGTTGGTTCAGCTACCCGAAAAGCTTTCTTTCCACACTGTATTCTGTATCTTGAAGTATCAATTTCTTCTCCAGCGGAATACTGCGGAATGTAAAATTTTCCGCCGCAGAAAGGGAACTTTTACACATGGTCAACTGTACATACTAATGCCTTGTGCGCAATTAAGAGTTTCTTATTATGCAGTATTCCAAAGAGGAAAACAGAACTTACCAATTGCAACAGTGCAGAGAGGCAGCATTTTGAGATGTGTACACGATAAGGTCTACATCCTTTAAGCTCACGAAGTTGCACGTCGACTTGAAGCCACAACACTGTGATTGACGAATGCATTTCTTTTTCATGCTTTTGGAGCAAGACCAATATTGCACTTTATTTTTTTGCTCGGCAGGGCTGCCATACGATCACATTAGACAACCTGTCGAGAGGAAGAGTAAAAAAAGGCATACCTACCCTGGGGCATGTTCTTTTCTAGCATACTAACCGCCCATCACATCGCATTCATGGGGTCACTTCCACAGGCTCCCACCAGTGGAGTGATGTCCACACATTTACATATTCCCTTTGCCGTTCTTCGCAGAGGGTAACAAGTGTTGCGGTTGTAGATGCTTCCCTTCATGAGAGGGGGTCGATAAACAAGCCGATGCCTCTCATTGGGAATGGGCAGATACAGAACTTGCAGAAATTTTGTTCCATTAGAAGCACTTGACGCATTAATGGTCAGTAGTCACGTTTTTACACACTACATTTTTATCAGAGTGTGTGCTCCAAGCATATAAATGCTGCGGCACTTTTTTTTTTTTTTCCCAGTAACTAAACTACACCATAACTGAACGAACCTGAGCTGGGAAAAAAAAAATTATTGAACTATAGGCATCGCGAGAGGTCCCATGTGCAGGGTCTCTGTCCCACATTTTATTCTTGGTGTAGCTAGAACAATGAAAGAACACAAGTAACACACTGGTGAAAGTATAACATTCAACTTTTAATGCTTCTGTACAGATGAAACTGCCATGCTACCACTGAGCTTGAAGAGGAAAGAAAATAAAATTATTAAAACAACTGTACACAATCTAGGTGAAAGTAAGAGTAGTTACACCTGCACCACAGTCAGGGGCAATGTGTTAAGAACTAGTGTGACTAGGACTGCTAAGGCAAAAAAGGACAGCCCGTATATTCATTGTATCCACATGGCAAAACCATCACGCAAAGTACTCAACTGGGGTGGCTTGGCAACCTGGTGGTACGAAACCCTGAAAACTCTTTACCCATGCTGCCATTTCCAAGAAAACTTGACTACAAAAAATTGTAAAAGAGCCTTCACAGCAGTAAAAACCACGCTTGGCCACCGGGCAGCCAGTGGCATGTTCGACATCAACCCACTAAAATTCAAAGTATGAAGGATCGAACAAACGGCGTGTGAACCAGTCAACAACTGCAACTGCAAAACACGGCTGCTCGTAAAACACGACGGAACGCTCCTAATTACACACAAATGTCACCGTCTTACTCGGAAGAATGAACACAACTTTACTACCACTTACAGATGACCTTGTGTAAAAGGTTAACTGCTAATGAACACAAAAAGGCATGCGGGTACCATGGTTGCATCAAAAGCCACCCCACATGCTAGAAAAAAAAGTGAAACATTCCTAGACTGACAGTTAAAACCTTCTCAGCACCACTTGTTCTCGTTCGCGTCCCTCTTTCTACACAGTCCAAACCTTGAAAAAACATTCGGTTCATAAGCGCATAGGGTGGTCAGGGAAAAAAGAGCGGTTCAAAAGACGCCTTTAGAACAATGGCGCACTGATAATACATGCTAAAAACCAGGGGGCATTTCGGAGAGTTCCTTGCCTATGCTACCGCCGTGTGACTGAGCAAGTTTTGTACGCAGCACACTAGGGCAGCGGGTCTGTGTACACGCGAGAAGCCAAAACTTCGTTCACTAAGAAAAATGTGCCCTCTAGGCGGACACATTGTATCGGGGCAGAACGAGTCCAAACTTGGTTTCCATCCCACTGAATGTGGCCAAGGCGATACGGTAGCCACCGATGTGGTCGGGGTTGGAAGACTTGATTTCCCCGGCCTGCACAGGCACCTTAACTTGTGACCCTGTGGGCCTCCTGTCGAGGCAAAAACATGCCAGGCATTTAGTTTCTTGCATTGAGTGACAGCCTGCTATCAGAAATTACAAATTTCATCACACAAGCTCTTGGCTTACCTCCCTCCAAAGTCAATGTAGAACAGCCTCTGGAGGATCTCATAAGTCAAAAGCGTGAAGCCAAACTGTGGGGCTGACCGGAACACACGAGCTGCGCGAGTGTGTAAGGCAGAAATATTATCAACGTGCCAGGAAGGAATATTAGGAACGTGCCAGTTAAGAGAACACTTTGCTGCCTTTACATTATGGCACTGACAGTCCGGATGGTTGCAAGAGTGCAAAGCTTTCTTTAAAATTTAAGCTAGAACACTTGTGACCATAAAGGGCAAAGGCCTAAGCAACTGCCAGGAACAGTCTATTATTGACGCTCAACACATACAGACAAAGTCACAACAGGCATTAATTGCAGATGTGGTACAAAGGGGGCACAGTTGAAAATGCTGCATACATCAGCTGACTATTCATGCTAAAATCAATGCATTGACAGGTCCACACAATCGACACATCTAAACACGGCACTGTTCACGTACCTGGTCCTCCCTTCCAGAAAGCCTGTCCACCTTCCTCTTTCCAAATCTTGCGGCAGGCATCCATGACACCAGAGTAGGTGGTCTGACCCTGCCGGGCAGCCACTTGCAGCCTTGTCTTGATGACATCCGCAGGAGTCACTAAATACGCGGCTGGCACACCTGCCAAGAGCCAACTAAATCGTCAGCACGGGCTGGGCACAACGCAAACACCGCCAGGCAGTGTTGCGTTCCACGAGATCTCTTAAAGTCTTGATGCTTGAATGAATGGGCCAGAAGCTGCGATTCTTAAAGCAGTCAAGCGGTGATACGAGTCTCATATCCTCACAGGGATACAAGAACTAGTGCTAACACTTGACTGAAGGCAGGGGTAGTAATAAAGCAACATTAACAGCTATAGACACCTGGCATGGCAATACTGCAAAGCATATTTAGCATTAAAGGAGTGTTGAGAACAGATTTAGAAGCCAGAACATTCATATAGTTGGATTTCTTTGCATACATGGATACCCTGCACAAAATATTAGCAGCAAACGTAGCTCGAAAAGCAAGATATTGCAGGCCATTCAGGTGGCATCGCACCATAGATATTCAAAGGCATGTTAGTGAGCTCCTATGATGCGCAGCGAAGAGTAATGAAATGACATGCTCCTGCCAGCTTATGTGGTCATGAGATACCAACAAAGCTATAGAGCTCTAAGTCAAACATGGCTGAGCCCAGGCTAGAACCAGCTGTGGCTGCTCAAGTACACCTTGACATCGTGGTGTCCTCTCATCTCTTGGCAATCTAAACTGCTTACAGTGAATCGCAACTTAATTAAGCATTCCCTGTGCTTGAGCAAACGATGAGACATGCATTACTCAATCATTAAAAAAAAAAGACTAAGCGCAAAAATTGCGCATGAGTACTCCTTAAACGACAGTAAGTTATTGTCAGCTGGAAGCACTTAAGGAAAATGTCTTGGTGGAGACCTTAAGGAAGCGCCACTTTAGCATCCATCAGTTCAGCCTTTCTGCATCTATTGAGTAATGACACCATTTTGACAGAAGACTTAGAGAATGACCAGTGAGAGGAAATTTGTTTAACACTGGCTCCATTGTGACCACTTAGCATTTCCATAGGGGGGGGGGGGGGGGGAGGCATGTCTTCCCATTTTATGATATCTCAGTTTTGATAAGTGCGCCTTATCGTTTCGAAAAAACTTGGGACATGCAATGGCCAAGATAGCAACAGCCCAGAGCCGAGGAACAGCCAAGTTGAAGCACCTGCAATCACAGCAGACAGGAGCAGAGAGCCGGGTCCATTGTGGCCCATCTCGTCTGCGAACTTTAATTTGCAGTGCGCATAGGTTGGGAAATATATGGCCGAAAATGGGATGTCTCGCAGGAAGCACGCTCGGGAGCCCTGTAATGAAAAAAAAAAAGGGTGATGTCAGCGTGAGTTTCATTTTCTGATGAATACAACTGTTGAATCTACAAAAAGCTTCTCACACGCATACTTCAGGAAGAGACCACCAATGCCTCGCCTTACTCAGTACTTTGGTGTTTTATGCTTTCTTGTTCTCAGTATTTCTGGCTTTAAAAATGAATGCAAAAATCTGTAACCCTGTTCACAAGTGCCGCTACGTATCCTCTGTTTTCCTATGTCACTGTCATTTAATCCTCGAAAATTTTTTTAATAACCCTGATGACAGGCATTGCCAAGTCAAAAAGCCCTGGGCATGCATGCAATGCAAACACAGGAGAGAGAGAGACTGCCTGTGGTTTGACTGTCCGCAGAATTCTGATTCATTACAGCTATAAACTTCATTATGTTTGTGCATACAACTAGCTGATACGTCATGCTGCAGCGGCATCGACTTAAGCTAGGTAATAAAAAGGATAATGGTCGAAACGAATTGGTATTCATCAAAAGGCTCCACATTGTGATTCATACCACTGACAACGCATTTGTTATGTAAAGACTGACTCAAAGTTTTGATGACTCCATTCCTTTCATAGTACTCCAGTTTACGAAGCACAACCAAACGATACAGACAGGAACCTATAGTTCATATCTTCCTGTCTGCAGGAACATATGGAACAGAAACATGATAGAACATATGGGAGCGTGCCTTGTACAGTCCTCTAATTCCCAGGTCCTTGATGACTGTCCACGCCCTGACTTTAGCTGTGGATGCAATCTCTCCAGCAACCTGAAGACGGATCTTGACAATTTCCAGTGGGTTGGTGAACATCACTTGTGAGGCACCAGCCTGAAGTGAAAAACACACAGGAAACATTTCAGGACAGAAACACAACCTGGCCCAAAATGTACAGGTGGCACAATTTATAGCAGAAGCAGCAGAGTTACTTTCTCAAGAATAAACAAAAGCCAAGCAGATTAAAAAAAAACAAACATTAAAGGGACACTGAGGCGAGCACTATTAATATTTTTTTTATAGTAAAATCCGATAGTTCGGCATGACATGGCTTTGTTGCCACTTGGCCGGCAGCGAAAGATGCATTTATTTCTAAGAAATTTGGATTCGAAGTTGAAAAAGTTTTTCCCGCCGCTCTGATTCAAACTTGGGATTCTCCTATGACGACACAGGACTAAGTGACGTGAAGCATGACGTGCGCATGACGTACCGCAGACTCCGTTATTTCTGGCAGCCAGCAGTGCGGCCTAGCAGCAGCCGAAAAGGAAGCTACCGCCGGCCGCACGTTGAAGGCATCTATCGGCTATTGCGGCCGTCGCTACAGTCGCTTCGATTACGTTTGCACTGGCATTTTGCCAGCGTTACGATGGATCTCGTTCTCGAAGTCGTCAACGAAGTTCTCGCAAATAGACACCTTTAGCATACCGTGTACTTTGTTACCGCTAGCGGAATACCGGGAGCCCACCTACCGCCGGAAAACAGGCGCTGATTGGTCCCGATGCTTCAGGAGCGCGCGTAGCTGCCGGGCACGTGGCGCCATCTGGCAACGTCAAGAACATTTGCGCATGCATTGGCTGCGCCTCAGGGATTTTTGGCTCTCGGGTCCTAGAGTTGCTAGCACCATTGGTTCTAGCAACACTGCTTTGTCCTATGACGTCATCACGCTTGTACTTGCGAGTTTGGCCTGTGGCGGCGATACCTGTATTTTGGTTCTTGCTCTTTTCTACGTTACAAGAGCTTTGTTGTCAGTATGAGTGGTGTTTTTGTAATCAGGAGCTGGTATTCTGTCGATACAAGCCAAATTCAATTTCTCCTCAGTGTCCCTTTAATGTGTAGCCTTGTCATTTTTTATGGTTATGAAGTGAGGCAACAGTTCATAATACAAGAATCTGTCACAGCGCAAACAAAACGAGGACGAGAGAGAACAATCATAACAGGACGAGCGCTGCACTTCCAAACAGTTGCTGAACTTGCAACACTGTGCAGAACTGAAGCACAATGCTGCATCACCATGTGAGGCAGATGCTTCCAGAAGCTTCATCAACCATACAAGCAAAATTTAATATGCATGGTGACTGCCATTATCCAGTTACTTTCTCATGCCTCTCAGCTGCGCAAGTCCCTTGCAATCACAAAATGGTTCAGGAAAAACTGAATTTTACAAGGCGTCAGATTTCTCGTATTAGGAACAAGACGTCCCTTTCGTGGGTGCTTCACTTCATTGGTTAGTGACCCAGAAGCAAAACAGCAGCAATGAGAAAGCCCACCACCTCCGAGTCCCAAGAGGGCTCAGCAAGCACGCTGTTTATATTAGCCACAAAAGAGGTGTTTCATGTAAATCTGGCACCCCCTACAGTACCCCAGAGATTGAAGCAAGACACATAATTTTTCAAGTCATAAAGTGAAGTTGAGATGGCTGCCAGTATGCGTAACAGAGAATGCCACACCATCGCCTCGCCTGTTTGCAGCTGTCACTCCTTCCTCAACCGCAGCGTTGGCAGTCCTACAGTACATGATGTGGCTGTCACCAAGCCCATGATGTCCACAAAAACAACAAAATCAAAAACATGACTGCAAACATTCAGATCAAATGGCCCGGTAAAGCACCTGTCGAACCAAGCGGTGGGGCACCAGCTTCTAGATTTTTAACTTTGCACAGGACTGGCAGATCAGCCATGAAACACTCTAGGCAGACTTTCCATCTAAGTTTAGCCTTGCTGTTCACCGTTTATAATCTGTCAGTCTGACCATGCATGATTTTTTTCACTTTCTTTTTTGGTTCTTGAAATGGTGTAGCTGAAAGGCTGAGGATCTGGCACAAGAGACCCAGGAAGGGCAAAGGTTAAGAAGGACTGAGGAAGAAAGAGAAGACTCAGAGAGTGCTCCAGAAGTGGCCGAATGCATATCATGTTAGAGAATAGTGGCAAATGAAAACTGCACTACCAATTCAATTTTGTGGAGACAATCCAGAGACCATTTGATAGCACCCTGTACACCAACTACCACTGCCTTGCAGCTTTGTCAATGCCTCATTTTATGTTCGAGTGATGCTTGCATTTGTTCTCCTTCCTATCTTTTCCCCAACATTTGAAGAGCAAGACAGAAGTGCAGCACATACGCATCCTCCGGCCATAATCTCTGCCCACGCTGGAATTTCTCCTTTCCCACTCGTCAACTTGTCCCGGACCAGGTCGTTGACCTGCAAGAAGGTCACAACAGTCAGACACCTCAAAAGAACGGCCACAACTGCAAGCACTGCAGTTCAGTTCTGTTAGCCAAGGCGGAATGAAAAGCCTCTACGATATGGAACCACTTACCGTGAGCTTGATGGCCTTCTCTGGACAGACGCCCACCAGTTGAGGTAGGAGCCCTCGGTAGAGGCCAAAGAGGCCTTCGTGTCGGATGACCTTGCTGGCACAGTCCCAGCTGTTGCGGTACATCAGCTCCCCAATGTAGGAGCCCGTCCGCTGGTTCTGCATACGTGTCTTCACCAGGTCTATAGGGTACACGACCGTGGCTCCAGCCGCTGTAATTTGACAGCGGCGGCATTTTGTATGTATAAACCCAAGGCATAACTAGCACCATGCATGCAGCGAAAAGAAAACTCAACCGAGTGCATTCGTAAAGTTCATGGTGATTGGATGCATGGCACTTACCACCAGCGATTGAACCAAGCGTGAACCGGTAGACGCTTTCTAGAACCTGGACTCCAACGCCCCTCTCATCGGGGCTCTGAAAGCAGACATGCATAGCCAGTTACCATGAGATGTCTGTGCACTGATTGGTGCAACGTACTCCAACCACATATAACACTACATAAGACTACACAGGTGAAGCTTGTGGGGACTCGACCCGCTCCGACCCCTTTGGTTTTCTTCTCCACAATACGTCATTCTTTCTAGTTGCCTAACTAACAAGAAAGGGTCCCGCTCGCGCAGCAACACGACTGCCACGGTTCGTGATTGTTGCGCACGTGGAAGAGAGGATGCTCTATATTCTGCTTGAGAACTGGTGTGCAATGAGGCCTCATGGGAAACGTCTTCCTTCAAGCGCGCCCCATCCAGCCTCGGAGCTTTTCCCCTGCTCTAGAAGGGGCGAACATTTCGCTCTCAACCTTACTGGTAAGTCGGACGACCTCAACTCCTTAGCGCATTTTGTTGCTAGCTGGCGTTATTGTTGTTGCAGTGATAAATGCCTTGTTAGCGCCAGCACGTGTCGTCATTCCTTTGTTCCCCCCTCAGAGGAAAGCCCACCACAGTCGGCGTGCGCCCAGTAGTGCCTGTGTCAGCCACGGTTAACCCATTAGCGCCCAGCGTACTTTTAAAAGTACAGTTAAATTTTTTATGATTTCAAGACGAAAGATTGAATTTTTCTTTTCAAGTAGGTAATGCTTCTGTCACCAGGGGATCGGCCAACGCCCCTAAGCTTAGAAGGCGCGTTTTCTCTTCTCAGTATGCCTTCTTTCCATAGTGAAACTTCACGATGTTTGTTTGCCATGAACTCCACCGGTAGTCGCTGCCTTATAATTTTCTTGTGGCCATGATGATGTACATATTACGCTAGTTTCAAGTATAGAGCAGCACGAAAAACGAAAGTAAACAGTGGATGCTTTGAATGTCCCACACCTTTGGCTTTTTTTGCTCTATGATGAATTATATGCGGCTGTACTTTCTATAGTACACTGGGTCTTCCTGTGTGCACAACGGCGCCTGTTTACTCCAGGTCATAGGTCTTATGGGTCCTTGCAGTTCGTGAGAAAAAAGCACTTTTTCTGCTCAGCGAAACCTCAGAGACTGCTGTGCTTGTCGCCAGCTATCCTCAATATGGCGGTGGTGTGATTTTAATTCGTTCTAATAAAATGTTTGTTATAAGAACTATATGTTCGGTAGAACAGACGGTTACTGTTATGCATTTCACACCTGCTGTGGAAAGTCCTTGAGTTCGGAAAAAAAAACTTTTGCAACCAGGCGTTGTCCTGTCGTTGGCTGAAGCGATTTCAATGCTTTGTGACCATTTCATCTTTTTTGGCAACTTTCTTTTACCAGTCAAGACATTCTTATAACGCTCCGCCGGAAGGAATTTCGAGCTACACGAACCATTTGCCAAAACGGGTTTAGGAAGTGTGCACTCGGCCCAAAGAAAACAACGGAATAGAAGCAGCCAGGAAAAATTGGTTCTTGCTTCAACAGTGTAGGTTACAAGCTTTTATTGAAGACTAATGACAATAGTGTAGTCAATATGGCCTGCAACTATAACAGCTTTCAGCCTACATGTTTTGTAAAGCGGTGGTTGCCTAGAGAGCATGAAAAACAGGAATTCTGTGAGCCAAAACTTCCTTCCTAATACAACAGTGGTATGGCAGATGTCGACCTTTTGGATCAAGCCATCAACTGCTACTACATTGGCATCAGGGACAAAAAGTGGGAGAGGCTGTTGACACGAAAGCTCCACTTGCAATTGTGAACGCCTGAGCAATCAACCAAATAGCTAGGGACGAGCATGCTGAGGATTTTTGCTTTGGCAAGAATATTACTCGTCATTACCTACGCCGTGACATGCAGCAACCAAAGGTTCTCAGACAGTCTGGCTCAACCGTGTATGATGCTTCTCAGAAAAGGAGAAAGCTTCCTGTGCAAATTAGGATATCTATGGTGCCAGTAGAGTCAGAAAAGATTCATGAGGACCTCTAAGAAGTATTATATCACCCTTTGTAAAAATCACGGACATTAAAGAAATTTACGCCACCAAGTAGGAGTGGAGCGCAGTAGCCACTTGTGCTATGGGGAAGACCCAGCGTACTATAAAAAGTACGCCTGTGTAACTTCGGAATGAATGAAGCAATCGTAACGAAATTTAAGTAATCTGTTTTCCTTTATAAGAGAGCATTATGTGCTAAAAATGAAGAAAATCCCTCACTTAGATTTTTCTTGGGCCTTAATGGGTTAAGCGGGAGAGAACGTATTTACCCCCCACAAGCTTCAGCTAGAAACAGTGCATTTCCTAAGTCAATGGTAAAAAATAGCCACACGCACCCTAACTGCCTTCACTTCAGCAATGGGCCTCGAAAGAAACCTGGTCGGCCTGTAGGGGGCTATTCTCTCCAAGTCTTCGTACGTTACACGCCTGAAACCATGCAAAAAAGAAAGGCAGGAAAAGTGTGTTTATGCTGCCTGGTGGGTGAAAACCAGATGACAGCATAGTACAGTGAGACAGCAATTTTAATAAAAGCCAAGATCCACTCTGGTAATGAGCAAGGGCTATGTTGCTATGTTGCTTCCAAATGGCTTAAAGCAGGCAGTAATGTGTGCACACAGTCTTACAACATGCAGATATGTAGTATTCACTGCAAGCGTTCGAGTGCTGGACAGAATGAGTGGCATAAAATGGACAATGTGTCTGCACACCTTTACATCTAATGTCCACTAGGGGCAAGATAAGATATGCTACACTGTGGCAGGAAATGCAGCACCAGAGTCTTAAGGATACATGACAAGTGAACATAATTCGCTACATTAATGGATGTTCTCTTATTTCCTAAAAATTAAATTCTGAGTAATGCTTACAATAAGTTCACTAACAGGCTGGTGAAAGCAGCAAAAACAATTTACAATAACTGCATTAGGCAGTAGGGCAGTGAAACCTTGTCTGAAGAGAAAGCTCACAATAAGGTTCCAGAAGCTGCATTGGTAAGCCAGGGGCAGATTTATAAGTGACTTTTTGGAGGGAGTGGTTGGGAGGGAGGAATTGTCACATTTACACAACACATTTAAAAAAAAAAGTTTTTTCATGGCTTCAAAACCTTTTGCTGGAAGGCAGGGGGGGGGGGGGGGGGGGGATGTGCCTTTTTAAATTTAACCCTGTGGTTAGCACACTATGCCTTAAACTTTTTAACTTTGTTTTACTGCAAGATTGCTAAAGCAATTGCTTCTAAGCTACTATCGCTAAAGTGATCTTCAGTTACCACGCACATACACCATCGGTTTACTAACAACTGGTTTGGTTTATGGGGTTTAACGTCCCAAAGCGACTAAGGCTATGAAAGACGCCGTAGTGAAGGGCTCCGGAAATTTGGACCACCTGGGGTTCTTTAACGTGCACTGACATCGCACAGCACACGGGCCTCGAATTTCTCCTCCAAAGAAATTCAGCCGCCGCGGCCGGGATCGAACCCGCTTCTTTCGGGCCAGCAGCCGAGCACCACAGCCACTGAGCCACCGCGGCGGCATTACTAACAACTGTTTTAGTACCAATTACTAACAATGGTTGCATAACAGTTGCACTTTACACCTCAAATCATGACTTTTCACATCTTTAATTTCGCAGAGGTTACAGTGAAGCAAACAGGTGCATGGCCCCACGAAACAACAGGTGTGTAAAATGCAATACTTTGACAGTATCTTATAGTTATATAAAGCGAAATTTTATAAACAACATTTTAGAGCTTATAGTGAATGTCAAAGGGCAAATCAAGTATTTTCACTAAAAGTATCCAAGCATGCTCACTTGACAACATTAGTACAATAAATTTTAAATACTGTAGCCTTAATTTAACTGACTTATTGAGTAAAAAAAAGCTGCATGGTCAAGTAGGCTACAGCTAGTTCTGGGTCAAGCTCTTAGTCAGAAACCTATGTGCCGATTCTATTAGGCCTGTAAATGAGAGGTGATGCCTGCAGACAGAAGCTTACTGCCCAAAGTGAGCTTATTCTTTGCTTTATTCACTGGTACGTCCAGTGGCACTGCAACACCATCCACAATGTAACATTGTTTTCTCGCATGCTTTTGAAAAGCTCAGACTACATTGTCCACTTGATACGACCCATTCAATCAGAATGCGAGATAATCCCAAAGACGGTAAATGTCATGTTACAACACTGTGAACGCGCTCTGTTCACTGCTGTTATCTTGTAACCAACTCATGCAGGACAACCATCACTTGGATAGCAGGTGTGGGTAGCACAAAAAGAACTTTGAGGCTTCATTTATTGCCGCCTGAATGATAAAAGTACTGGACTAGGCTTGCATCCAGAAAGTGACTAGTGGCAGTCCAACAGCATGCAGCAGCATGTTCTTGAACAATTTTTAAAACTGTTTTCCGCAGTTCTGTAACAGCAGTTTGAGACTAAGAAATTTTTTGCTACAATAAATAAATACATCTGAAAACACTAGAGTCAGTTATGCTATGGTGGCAAAAAACAAAGTCCTTAATAGAAAAGAACATTTTCCCGTTCGAAAATATTAAGGGGGGATGGTATATCGTCAGGTGTGGGTAAGGATTTTTTTTATAAGCTCAGATTTGGTAGTGACAAGAAAACTTGAAAGTTGCCTGGATCTTTGATCTGTAAGTTTCTGTAAAGACCACCAAGTTATACTAAAATATACTGCGCCAATTTGAAGTTAAAGAAAAAACAATATCTGCGCTGTGGAGCTTTGAGAAAGGTACATTTATGATATAAATTCTGCATTAAATCACGAAAATTTGCATAAATATTCTTAAATACTTCAAAAACATTAAAAATTCAAAAACATCTTTGAATTTTGACATTCAGTTTATCGTACCTTCTTCAGAGATATAAATATTTATTTGAAAAAAAAAAAGAACCTTTATTTGTACCATGATTTTTTTAGTTCAGTAAATGGTGGTCAAATGTTTAGGGGAATCCCCCAAGGTGGAGTAGATTTGTAATAAGGGAGTAATTACTCATTGGCATCCACCCGAGCGCAGCCATATGGCTACAAAGGAAAGCTATGCAGCTTTCTCAGAAACTTCGTAGTTAAATAAAAATTCGTCCTGGTCCGGGGTTCGAACCCAGGACCACTGCTTCACCGGAGCAGTCGCTCTACCAATTGAGCTAACCAGGACAGCAAGCTTATGGTAGGGCGAGAGCGAATTGATCAATAACTCGAAGTGGGAACTGTGTTGGTCAAATGTTTAGGGGAATCCCCCAAGGTGGAGTAGATTTGTAATAAGGGAGTAATCACTCATTGGCATCCACCCGAGCGCAGCCATACGGCTACAAAGGAAAGCTATCTCAGAAACTTCGTAGTTAAAGAAAAATTCGTCCTGGTCCGGGGTTCGAACCCAGGACCACCGCTTCACCGGAGCAGTCGCTCTACCAATTGAGCTAACCAGGACGGCAAGCTTATGGTAGGGCGACAGCGAATTGATCAATAACTCGAAGTGGGAACTGTGTTGGTCAAATGTTTAGGGGAATCCCCCAAGGTGGAGTAGATTTGTAATAAGGGAGTAATTACTCATTGGCATCCACCCGAGCGCAGCCATACGGCTACAAAGGACCAACACAGTTCCCACTTCGAGTTATTGATCAATTCGCTTTCGCCCTACCATAAGCTTGCCGTCCTGGTTAGCTCAATTGGTAGAGCGACTGCTCCGGTAAAGCGGTGGTCCTGGGTTCGAACCCCGGACAAGGACGAATTTTTCTTTAACTACGAAGTTTCCGAGAAAGCTGTATAGCTTTCCTTTGTAGCCGTATGGCTGTGCTCGGGTGGATGCCAATGGGTAATTACTCCCTTATTTCAGTAAATGGTAAAGGTGTACACTTAGAAGTCCCGATAGTTTCCTCTGATTTTTTCTAAAGGTTGGTGAGAAAATGTTACTTAAATGCACAAAATGTTGAGTTATCAAAAATTGTCGTTTTAACTTTGGTGGCGTAGCACCAATCTTAAAATTTGCTTGGTGGCTAGCCTTCACAGACATTTGTTTGAAGTAGTTTATAAAGCCAGTCCTAATGCATTCCTTCGTCTTCTATCTGTCCCTCCATTCGGCAGGGCCATGAAAGTATGCCTCTTGCTATCAGGTTTCTGTCCATGTGATCCAGCATGCTTTGCAATGTTTTGTTTGCAAAACTCTAATTTTTCGCACGACTAGCAAAACAACTGACGGCGCTTCAGCACCAAAATACAGCACCAGAGCACAAAAAAAAAAAAAATGAACTGCTCAAAAGTCAAATCTTTTTTTTCTAGTAAGCTGTGTCTAGTTTATAAAAGGAAGACACACTTTAGGAGATCGTTTCTTTATTTTGAAACAAAACAAGCCTCGCAAACGCATCCTGCCTTAAGTTATGCTTCATTTAAACAGTGAATAGGTGTGGTTGGAACCGTTCTAAAACATCCTCCAGTGCAGCATGCTATTTGGGGGGCACATTCTTTAGGATTCCCGATATTTTTGAAGGGCAAAATAATAAAAAAAGCCTTTTTTTGTTTCAACTCTGCCTACCATCCCCCCTTAAACCAATGCACCAAGATCAGAAATATGATATTTCCATGTATGCTTGTAATAACACTGCATTACAAGCGGGAGTTTCTACAGAAATCAAAGGCTCCTGAAAAATAAGAACTTGCTGCTGTTTCGCTTTATGATGCAGTCATTTCACAATTTATTATTCAAGTAGATATTATCCACTGTTTCATCATGTTCTGTTGCAGGCATAACAGCCTGATTACAGGTATGTTTCACATGATAACGAGGAATAAATCATTTTAATAAGATAAGTGCTTTACCTTAATCATTTTCTTCATCACCACCGAGGCTTAAGCCGGACTTCTTGCCACATGTATCAAACTTGAAGCAAGCACCGCAGTACAGTACACAGTTTCCAGCATTCCCGACACTTCTGCCCCTTCTACCCAAGCAGGTTAGGAGGTTTTGTTTGCCCACATGTACCTGCTATTTGTACACACGATTTATGGCACACCTTTGTGACATGCACTATCTTTTTGAGTCACTAACCCTTGACACTGAATTTTTGTTCAGCATTATAAAAACCTCTAAACATTACGGCGCAGCAAAATTTTTGGTGAAATTAAAATTACTCACATGTACAACTACAAAACAACTTTGATGGCATCGCTAATTTGTTTGCTAAATTTAGGATCACAAATTTTACCAGCACAGTAAAATTTTTCACGCAGGCCAGATTATTTATGTGCATAATCAGAATGTAATCTGTAGGGTCTTGCCAGATCATTCATTTCATTCTATCGTAACTAGCAGTAATGTTAAAAACGACAACATCTGGAAACGCATCCTGAACTTCCCGATATGCACCCTTAAGTGGCTTGGCGAAGATCGGCAATGCTTTCAACATAAAGAGAAACAGAAAACAGGCTGTTAGCCATTTTTCTTTTCGCCACAAAGTTCTTTCTGTGCACTCACCTCAGTGTACACAATGTAAAGTAGAAACAATGTTGCGAATTATAGTATGGTACTTGAATTATGACTGGCTAACATTGGTAGCACACATCTGTCTTGTATAAAGAGTAGGTCTCATAGCCACAACATCTGGCAAAAAGCCACTGATATATTGTTAAAAATTGTAGCTTTCTGTTTCCGTAGCTCTTGAGTACATAATGGGCTAGCATAGCATTTTATGAGTAAATTATGTCCCTAAAAAAAAAAAATCCTTTCGTTCCATTTTCTGCAAAGGTAGGTGGCTTCTTTGATATGCTATATCTAAATATGCACAAAAATATGATAGTTAGGTATGCCTTTTATAGAAAACTAAGAATATTTACAAACAGTATCATTCTGACAGACACGCAGTGTGAAAGTGCAAGCATTACAAATAATACCCTATATAATAGTACCCGCTAAACAAGTAAGCCCTAGACATGCCAGCATAATATCGCATGTTGCGTAAATCAGAGAAAATTGAAAAAAAATTCTCGCGGCTTAACTGCGCGTTTGTTCGGGCTCAAATTTCGCACAGAGGTTGCATTTGGTGGTCAGTTTTGTTTTATACTACATTTGGGTGGGGTACTTGCCTGATTCAGTCAGAATTATTAAGAAATCCCCATCGTATGTGGCGACGACGATCCAAAACTGAAAGACATCGCAGCAATGGTACCCGTGGCGCCATCTCGCACCCACTGGAGAAACCCAGCTGGGCTAAGTTGGTGAGCAAATTATCTTTGCTTGGTGCTCTCTGCTGCGAAGCAGCGCGAGACATCACCGAAAATGCGATCGTACAGCGATCAAGAGAAGGCCATGGCCGTGACTTGGCTATGCGCATGGCTATGCGAGGCCAACTCCACCCCGGTAGAGAGCTCGTTTCTCTGATGGGTGCGAGATGGCGCCACGGGTACCACTGCTGCGAAGTCTTCCGGTTTTGGTTCGCCGTCACCGCATACGATGGGGATTTCCTTATAATTTTGACTGAATCAGGCAAGTAACCCACCTAAATATAATAGAAAACAAAACTGACCACCAAATGCAACCTCTGTGCGAAATTTTAGCCCGAACAAACGCGCGGTTAAGCCGAGAGAATTTTTTTTCGATTTTCTCTGATTTGCGCAACAGTCGGTAGCACCCACCTATTGAGCGCACTTGCCTAATGTTGAACATCACAATACTAACTGTATCATGACATGCTATAAACTGAAGTAAAGTTTGAAATTCGTGGCATCAGGCACTGCTAGCTCTTTTTAATCCGCAGATGATATATAATTTACTCTCTAGTTTAACCTGCTCCAGTTTTCTTAGTACACACGCTTCCAGTGAATCTTCAGTAGCCATTAGAGCCCCCCGGATAGGCTGTTACATACTGTGCACAGTAACAGTACAGGAGAACCTCAATATAATGTAACAATATAACAATATACTTTGCCTTCACATCTCACTTCTGTTGACAACAGTTTCGCCTTTCTTGGTTTGGTTTATGGGGTTTAACATCCCAAAGTGACTAAGGCTATGAGAGACGCCGTAGTGGAGGGCTCCGGAAATTTCGACCACCTGGGATTCTTTAACGTGCACTGACATCGCACAGTACACGGGCCTCTAGAATTTCTTCTCCAAAGAAATTCAGCCGTCGCGGCCGTTTCGCTTTTCTTGCTTTATCAAATTTACTACACATCGCATATGAACCTCATAGCATCTGTAGGAAGCGAGAAATGAAATAAGACAAAAAGCAAGGCAAAATAACTACTAAGGAAGGGTTTCATCAATAACCTGTGTGTGCATGTTTGTCAACCAAATTTAGCGAGATACAAGGCAGTGAGAAAAGATGCGCCATCACACTGCCTGTCAGAGGAAGTCCAGATCAACTGCATAGAGTGTGCTTTGGCGGGCACAATCTCCATGACTGCACAAAAGGATAGAGCACTAGTATCGAACTATTCCTGCGAGAATTTTTGCTAGAAATACTAATTTTTAACAGGCTAGCCAAAAGGAGCAGTTTGAATGCGTGAAGAGTTACTTGTGCTATTAGAACATGCACTGAAATAAAATAAAGTCTAAAATGGAACCAAATGTTAAGCTTAAAGTGTGACTTGCTTGCACTGAGGTTCAACTGCAATATTATTGTGAGTTTTTTATTTATTTTTGTTTGAACTCAGATTTCTATGTACACATTTCAGCTGCATGTTCCGCACCTGTTGCCACCCCCCTCCCTTATTATACGATTACCATTCCACACAAGTTGCTTGTGCAGTCTCTTCCTGCAATGCAATTATTTTCATGTCATTCATATATGTGTGCTGCCTGCTTTGCCTCTGTGCAAATATTTAAAATTAATATAAAATCCCACAAACTCTGGTTCCATGCCAGAATTTGCTATCGGTTGTTTGCAGAACTAGAGCATAAGGTTTTCAAAAGGAGCCACAATGAAACAAATCTTTCATCTACACGACCTCGCGCTGCTTTTCACCCGAGGCGCAGCATTCTGTGCTAACCAGTTAAATTAATTTTCACACTTAGCTAGAGGTAGCTGTGATCTGAGTGAACGGACGTTTTAGACAAATTGAACGGGGAAAAAAAATGAAATTATGCTTTGCACTCTGTCATGGCTAAGAGACCTCTCGTACGTGTTCCTCTTTTTTCCACAACACTGCCTCAGCACCCGCCATCCACACACCTCAGCCAGAGGTCAATTCCACGGGGGGGGGGGGGGGGGGGGGGGGGGGACCTTTGTGCAGAAATGCAGTGTTTGGCTCATATCAAAACAATGGTGAAGAAGCTTAGAGTGACTACCCAATTAGAGTTTGAGTAAGAATACCAACATATCACTTTTCCAAACAAAAAAAATAGTGAAAGGCTTAGCTACAGAATCAGTTGGTATTTGATAAACAGATCCAAATTTAGGATATCTTTTCAGTCTGGGCAGATGTCAAATAAATGCAGCTTAGTCTCCTGTCGTCACGTTATAACCCAGTCTGTACCAGACATCCAAACACTAACGAGGCAGTCACACTAAGTGCAGTCGCCACAACACATCTAGGATGGACAAAGTGATCCCCAGTGGTACAAATGGGCACCAATGCTTGCTTGCAGGACATAAGAGCTAGAGAAGAGATGGAGAGATGGTGCTTAACAGCGTATGTCTCCGACCATTATTCTTATTTCTACCCCACCGAAGTGCAGTCTGTGCCGCCCAGTGGGGGGGGGAAGTGGTTACCTGGGAACCTCCTCCTGCCTTCGCTCGTGGAGACAGAGTCCCACAAGAGGAAGGTGCAGTAGTGGGTCCCCACGGGACGCATGGTGAGAGCGCGCGCCTCTCTGCCTTCAGGGCGCTCTCCGGTTGCCTCTACACACCCGTCTTTCTACAAGACAAAACCAGGTGCCTCCTGCGACACTGCCCCCCTTTGCGGGGGCCCCTCGCACCGCTCTACCCAAAGGAGGGACTCCAACAGATGGTGCAAGAGCTCGGCGAGGGCACCCCACCTGAAGAAGCAGCCCCCGGTGTGAACAACCTGGGTGGCTGTTTTCCCCGCTCACAACCCTGAGCCCAGTGCCAGCACTCTGACGTCAGAGACATGTCTACCCTTTGCGGTGTTATAACCTGTCTTTGAAACAAACCTACTCGCCACAAAAGTGGCTACAAGATGAGCAAGTCTGAAGGCCTTTGCAAACCGCAGAGAAGTATGCTTTTGTAACACTGCTCTCTATAAATACCGATACTGAATCTCCTTGATTTCTTTAAAAGTTTCCAAATCGTTGAAAAAGAAAAATTATTTTCTCACAGACAGTGAAAGAGCAACTTGTTTTGTCGGTTAAATACTGTTTCTGGTTAAGCGAAGACCTTTTCAGCTGCTTCAAGCTGAAGAAAATTTAAGGTTCAATTGTGGCAGGTGGTAATTTAGCACATCAGCCTTTATTTCTGCGCCACTATGTGCATTCATGCAGGAGCTACTCCACACATTGTGCACATGCTGCTAGTGTTAAAATTGGTAAATTGGTTTTTGAGGGAAGGAAATGGCGCAGTATCTGTCTCACATATCTCGGCGGACACCTGAACCGTGCCGTAAGGGAAGGGAGGAAGGTAGGAGTGAAAGAAGAAAGAGAGAAAGAGGTGCTGTAGTGAAGGTCTCCGAATAATTTCGACCACCTGGGGATCTTTAACGTGCACTGACATCACACAGCACACGGCGCCTCTTGCGTTTCGCCTCCATCGAAATGAGGCTGCCGCGGTCGGGTTCGAACCCGGGTACTCCGGCTTGGTAGACGAGCGCCTTACCACTGAGCCACCGTGGCCATGCCTAATTTTCGAAGACAGGGCCTCTAGACCTTTCGAATGAACTTTAACACCGTGGCGCAAAATTTTGATTCAGTATCTGGCTTCAACTGGTGTTGCTAGTAAACGACATGTCTTGGGGTCGAAGTAATGGCTCTGGGTTCAGGGTTCCCACCTGTGTCCTGTACTTGGGCAGTCTTTCAATCTTACTATTGGGGTAGCATTTAGGAATAACAAATTCTACACTGCCACATTCTGAGAGCAATACGGCTATACCCAGTCCCACTGTTTCAGAACTCAATAGAATGAAGTCAAAATACCAGAAAAAGTGCCCCAAAATAATGCTATAGAACTATAATGCATGCAGATATTAGCCATTTTATGTCACAGGCACGGGAATGCTATAACAGCTTGAAAGATGTTATGCTTGCTCACAAAAAGAAAAACAATGACAGAGCGAAATAATTTACTTTCACTGCTCATTTCTTTCAATCTTTTATATTTGTGTGTGTGTTGTTCTAATGATACCAGTCTGCTGATTTACCCTGTTTTCTAAATGTTGAAGCAAGTACACAATATTGTTACGTGGCGTTCACGCCACGAAGAACACTGGTGCACTCACGCTGAACAGAACACAAGCACAGGGCGCACCGGATGCCAAAACACAGGCCACCGTCCAGGATCCGGAGCCCGAGCACGCGCCAAGCGCCCTCTCACTTCGTCGGCCTCATCTTCTCTGAGTCGACACGTAGCATGACCCCCGGGCGCAAAAGCACCGTCGCGGTGCTGCTTAGCGAGTGTCAGAAGAAGGTAGGTGGTAGGGCTTGAGGCGCGACACGTGCACAATATCGGAGGGTGGAGTACGGGAAGTGCACTCGGGGAAGGCAGGCTCAATCTCGTATGTGACGGCTGTGACTTGGCGCAGCACACGATACGGGCCCACATATCGAGAAAGAAGCTTTTCCGAG